>NW_020798231.1:0-61876 GCF_002237265.1 Aspergillus thermomutatus | reverse complement strand
AGCCTTACGCCCCCACCCTCGGTACGCACATGCACATTCCCAGCCCAAGCAGCCGGATAGGCAACCTCCATCGCCCCATTCCCCGCAATATGGCTCCCCGACACACGATAATTGGCCTCTGCCTCGGAATCCAAGACAAAAGGCTGGGTAACGTGGAGCCGCTGCTCACCGGACTCAGTCTCCGTCATGATGGACACATTTCGCCCCATCTTCCCGGTACAATCCTCACCAAGACCATCAGGAATAACCGGAATGAGCATAGCGGTGATATCACCACTGCCCGAAACGAGACGCGCAGAGCGCGAAAAGACCATCCGGCCCGCGATGGGGCCTGTTTCCGTCTGGATGTCGAGCTCGTAGGGGCGTGCGGGTAGATCCCTGTTTTCGTCGGTACGTGAGGCATTACAGTCCGGGTGCAGCTCCATCTCCAGTTCTAGGTCCGGGAGGATGGCTGCCTCTGGCGCGGTGAATGAGACCGTGACCGTCCCTGAGAGGGAGCGGATATGCAGACGCGCTGGTTCAAATGGGTGGTCTGGGTGTGCCGGTTGCGGGGCTATGGCTACGGTGATGTTACCGGTTGTTGTTGTGAGGGATAACGAGTCGTAGAGGGGGTACACGCCGCGTATGTTCCCGGAGTCGGAGTCGATGATCATTCTCCGGTTCCTGGATGCGGACGTATCATCGTTGCCGGGGCTGGTGTCTGGAAGACCACCGGTGGATTTCGACGACTGCTGCAGTTAGTACTGTCTATGGGTGGGCTGGATGCACGCAGTGACTCACCTGAGCACAATACCTAATGACCTTATAAAGCACTACACTGAACCAAACGGCCAGAACAGCCTTGAGAAGGAACAGCAGACAGGTCCGTCTGAAGCTTCTGGATCGAGAATGTGTCCGCTTGAACCTGGGGGTCCATTCATCCTCGATCCCGAAGGTCAAGCTTGGCCTGGGGCTTGGGCTGAGGTCCTTGACATCTCCCATTTCGAGCTCTTTCATCCCGTCTGCTGGCGCAGTTTCGTACTCATGAGGCTTTGGTAAGAGAGGAGCTGTGCTATGAGATTGATCCTCGTCTAGCATTGCCGCTTCATAGGTGGGTGCAAAGTCATGGTTTTGGTCTGAAGGACCGACCTCGGACATCATACCGTTTTCACTGAGAAAATTGATTCTTTCTAGAGTATTGAGTGTCAAGGTATATGATTTGGAGGATTGTTAGAATAGAGCGGATAACTGGTATGAAACTGGCAGAAGAGCGTTGGTAACATGCGACCTGAAGGTCGAATCTACAGACCTGTAGATTACGACATGATGAAATGGGAAGACGAGCGGCTTGGTCTGTCAAATGATGAAGCTGTGATGCTGTATACGACGCGATGATGATGGTTATGATGATAAGTAGGAGCTGATGAGGTTGAAGGTTGAGGAGCACGTGGAATGCGTCATCATCTCAGACAGTCGCAACGTCACCCGCTACCAACTATTTACGAAGATAAACGGATACTTTGTATGCACAGATGGTCAATTATGTACACACTATATGCAGAGAAATGGAGACCTCATCGAACAAGGCCATTATGAAATAGAAAGCAATACAACTCGATTGTAACCAGAAAACATCAGGGGAATCTCGGGGTATTCATAACGAATGTGCTGTCGTCTCGATGAGTGCAAAGTCAAAATATGCAATGCTGATGTGTGGATGGAGAGAAGAAAATGAAAACGCAACAGACAGATCGCTCAATAGCCAAAGACTATGCAACATAACCAAGGTTCCCCAGCAGCGTCCGGCATTCATTTCCGGCCATGCCTAACACACCCAGTGCTCTGACCTGCGTGCCCTTGCGCAGACGCTGCAGGCCCACGGCAACCTTCCACCCTTCAGTCTCCTGCAGAACGAAGACATAACGGCGACCTTCCTGGTCGCGGATGCTGGCGCGGAGGACATGCAGCCCTCGTTGCTCCTCCGTGTCAGGTGATGCCAGTCGACACTTGTTCTTGCACACTTTCAAAAAGTTCACGAGATTCGCGTCCGACTCTTCCGGGGTTGGTTCATTGGTGCTCCGGCGAAAGAACGCGTTGGCGGGCTTAGGGTTCGGACGACCTTGCGCCGTCGCTCCGTACTGAGGACACCACACCTCCACCAGTTTCATGGTCCATGCCTTGACATCCCATTCGCGCTGAGGTACACCTCGGATATCGTCGTCAATGAAGAGTCCCTCGGTAGTGATGCGCAACACCAGTCCATCTGTCACCATCCCTTGGCCAGAGACCAACTGTGCCACAGGACTCCGCATGAAGGCGTTGTTGAAGGCATAAACGCCTTGGATGACAATCTTGTCGGGATCTTTGGTCGAGTAGGCGCCTCGAGTTGACGGTGGCGGAGTCGTTCGAGCTGTCGACTGCGAAGGGGCATAGGAGGATTCAGAATAGACCGAGGAACCCGATGTACCCGCATACGGTCGGCGGGGTCGGTCGTAGGGCCGAAAGGAATAGGCATCATCCTGGTCCGCAGTCGTTGCTGTCCAGGCACTGCTGGAATACGCTGGCTTCTTTGGAGATGGGGTCCTGGGAGCCGTTGACGCGGTTGTGGATTTGTTGCTTGCTGCTTTCGACGCCGCCGCCTCTTTAGCTGCCGCTTCCTTTGCGGCCGCTTCCTGGGCGTCTTTGGCCTTCTTTTCAGCATACTTCTTCGCAGCGGCTTCCTTGAGCGCGGCGAATTTGGCATCGGCCTCTCTTTTTGCAGCGGCCTTTGCGGCAGCCTCTTTCTCAGCGGCCTCTTTCTCGGCCTTGGCCTTTGCTTCTGCGGCCTCTTTCTCAGCTTTGGCTTTGGCTCTAGCCTCTCTTTCCTTGGCCAAAGCAGCAAGTCTTTCAGCTCTGGCTCGAGCTTCAGCTGCTTCGCGCTCTGACTTTGCCTTGGCTTCCGCAGCCTCTCTCTCGGCCCTTTCTCTGGCCTCGGCTGCTTCACGCTCGGCCTTGGCTTTCGCTTCAGCAAGTTCGCGCTCGATCTTTGCTCGAGCTTCTGCCGCCTCTCTTTCAGCTCGCTCCCTCGCCTCCCTTTCGGCTTTTTCCTTTGCAGCGGCCATCTCTCTCTCGAGCTGCTCTCTGCGCTCTCGAAGCTCCCTCTCCATGGCTTCGCGTTCGCGCTGCTTCTGCTTTTCTCGTGCTTCAGCTTCCCTTTTTCGTTTGAACTCTTCCATCTTGCGCCTGAGCTCCTCCTTTCGCCTCGTTTCTTCACGAGCTCGTTCCCAATCTTCGCCGCTCTTACTTTTGCTTTCGCTGCTGCCAGAAGTCGGCTCTGCTTTCTCCGGGCCTGGGTCGGCATTCGGAGGAGGTGTATGGGGTGGGGTCCCAGCATTCGGCGGCGGGGGCGCGGCGCCAGCACCATACTGATTCCCGGGATACGGGCCTCCTGGACCTGGGCCGGCTCCATAAT
The DNA here is from genome assembly GCF_002237265.1 of Aspergillus thermomutatus. Lineage (NCBI taxonomy): Eukaryota > Fungi > Ascomycota > Eurotiomycetes > Eurotiales > Aspergillaceae > Aspergillus > Aspergillus thermomutatus. The sequence continues at coordinate 58,446 of NW_020798231.1, read as the reverse complement.
TACCGCCACTGCCGTAGGTCCCTTGCGGCCCCGGATTGGGGCCACCGAAATTGGGACCTCTCGTATAGTCCGGGCCTGGGCCGGCACCCGAGGACTGATGGTAAGAGCCGCCGCCGCCGGCAGCTCCAGGCCCTCCAAATCCAGTTCCTCCAGATCCCCCAGGACCCCCAGGGCCATCTGGCCCAGACTGGCGGGATTGAGAGCTTCCGCCGGACTCTCGTTTTGTACCGGCTACATGTGCTTGATATGCACCGAACCCCCATCCCGCAATGCCAACCACGGCCGCTAGCACCGCTATGCCCATTCCACCACCATTGGCGGCTGTCGCAAGATACCATGCCTTTACAATGGGAGACAGTGTCTGCCAGATGTAAACCACCACTAGCGCGGACACAGCGCCGGCCAGGAAGCTATTCCGGTGAGTTTGTAGCGAGGGAAGGTATAGAAAACCGGAGCCCGAGGAATGAGGTGGGATGATAAAGATATCATAGTTTCCCTCCGGAAGACCGGAGCCTTTCTTGAATCCGTGAGTTGTGTTCGGATTCTCACCGTGAGGTGGCGGAGGTGGCGGAGGGCCGTCCATTGTCAATTCTTATGTTGCTTGACTACAGCGCTGGGCCCTTGAACAAGTCTTTTGACTGCCGCGACTGAGATTAGGATACCGAACGCCGTTGTCGCTCGTGATTGATGAGAAGACCCGTTCTCAGCACTTTAGTGGGCTTGGTTTTGAATGTGTTATCGTAGAAGTGGCAGGATTTGAGGCATAGACGTAATCGACGTTTTGTTCATATTCTCAGAATCATTAAGACGGCACTGAGGCGTTGTGGCCTCCAGCGCTTTGATCTGGTTCTGGGCGAGCCGTTGTCAGTGTCAGGACTGGACTGAATTGTAGGCACGATTGCAAAGTAAAGCACCACTTACATGATGTAATATGATAAACTAAAAGCCAGCTTTTGCGCTCCGATGTTACGCCAAAACAACAGATGGAAGACTATTAAAACGATCTGGGTGAGGATGGAAGTGGGATGGAGAGGGAAAAGGCCAGGCGGCAATGGCGAGGAGGCAATGGAAACGTGTGATTGATCAGCGGCAGCCAAAGGATTAGTAGATGGATACTACGTAAGGCTGGCAGACAGGCGAACAGGCAAATGCGCAGATTGCTCATTAATTCGTCGAATCCGAAGGACTGTAGGGACTCGTGTAACAGAGAGAAGAATGGTTACGTTTTAATTGATTGGTTTCGAGTTCTATTTGCTGGCACACGGGCGTTTCTGGGGAGTCCTTGTATACCTATAATCCTTGCGATATATAGATCACGACAATCTCCAACGTAGGCAAAAGATAGTGGTACCGAATCCTCCATGAAATTCCCCTCTGCATACACCAAGAAGCTGAGAATGAGACAATGATGCTCCAAATGGTTGAATCTGAATAATAGATAGGTCTCTTCATCGGTGCGCAGTCTGAGATTCTAGACGTAACCACTCCGTTAGTGTACCACAATGCCATTCATCATTTCTTGATCGATATTCAACTCTAAATAAACTCATGGAAGTATACTCCATGCCTTTAGTGGCTTTTACAATCAAGCTTCATCAGGATATTTCCGAAGAATGTGCCAGCTCTGACAGTTGGCGGACGAGGCGCATTCTTTGGCAGTCATCAGAGACGGTGGCTTTGTTTGTTTTGATATTCCTCTATTTGGTGATGGTTCGTCTTTCATTTACTCGTTGTTGATTGGTTGTAGATTCCTGCATAGATTCCTGCATAAGTGGCACCTTACATAATCTTATGCCTGCATACATGTGTTGAGCACGTGATCTTGAGAATATATCACATAGAGACAGAGAGTCCGGCCATGAACAGAACCTGGCTTGCCATTATTGGGATCCTGTAGGCAGATAACTGGTCTACCATCAATCAGTCAAGGAACGTGAATGTGGACTATGGTCAAGGTCAAGTCAGCATCATCGGGGTTGGTCGGAGGATGGCCGGGGAAATCCCATGATCAGCTTGCGATGGTGCCTGATGATCATAAGGAATGCGAGTCACAGTCAGTAAATCCAATTACCACAAAGGCTCTTCAATTACATGATAGACGAGAAACTTCCAGCTGGAAACAGGTAGGGAGATGCCTCAACTGGATATGGCGGTCGGGGAAATGAGAGCCGCCTGCCAACCAACCTCTCAAAGCAGTTAGATTCATCCACCACCATCATCACCGCTGCCACTACGGGGTAAGGTACTGTAGTTACTTACTGGCACTGCTGCTGCTGCTGGTCAGTCGAGGTTCACTCGACGTCCTAGATCAAGATTGCTTGTCAGCATCTTCATCTTCTGTTGTCTATCATACACTTCCTGTCTGTCTTATTATACTACATACCCCCTAATCGATTTACTGCCCTTTTTTCAGTCGGGGTAGTCAGGTACCGCCCCCTCAAATCACCGCCTCACATCGCTTCTCCGCCTCCCCGCCAACTGTCCTCTCTGTAGATTGGTCTGTTTCCACGCTGAACCAAGGTCTATTTGTCTCCTTGTGTCCTCATCTCCTCCTATATGCAGCAACTATAGATTACGCAGTTTGGCCGTATCGACACTCGCCCTTCCGAGGGCTCACAGTCCACCATGTCCTCCTACCATCCCCCTACCCAAACCTACCAGTCTCACGCTGCTCCTCCCCGGCCTGTCCAGACCTTCAACCCGGTTGCGGCTGTGACTGCTCCAGCAGGCACCTTCCTGCCGGGGACCAAGGTTCAGATCGGAAGCCATCGAGTTGTGGTTGAGAAGTACCTCTCCGAGGGCGGTTTTGCCCATGTCTACGTCGTGCGCCTCCCCCAGCCCGTCGATGGCTCCGATCGGGCAGTCTTGAAGCGGGTTGCGGTCCCCGATAAGGCTGCATTGGCCAATATGCGGACGGAGGTCGAGACAATGAAGAAACTCAAGGGTCACCGGCACATCGTCAAGTACATCGATTCCCATGCGTCCCAGCTGAGAGGGGGTGGGTACGAGGTGTTTTTGCTGATGGAGTTTTGCTCCGGCGGAGGGTTGATTGATTTTATGAACACACGGTTGCAGAACCGGCTGACAGAGCCGGAAATAATCAAGATCTTTTCGGATGTGGCGGAGGGGGTGGCCTGCATGCACTATCTCAAGCCCCCTTTGCTGCACCGCGATCTCAAGGTCGAGAACGTCCTCATTTCCTTTCAGGGAAATGCCCCTCTCTATAAACTCTGCGACTTTGGCTCTGCGGCTCCACCTCGCCCGGCTGCGACTTCGGCTGCTGAAGGTCGTTTGATTGAGGATGATGTTCAGCGACACACAACGCTGCAATATCGGAGCCCCGAGATGATTGATGTCTACCGCAAACAGCCGATCGACGAGAAGAGTGATATATGGGCGCTAGGAGTTCTGTTATACAAGCTGTGCTATTACACTACTCCGTTCGAAGAGGTTGGCCAAATGGCCATTTTGAATGCGAGCTACAAGTTTCATTCATATCCCCCCTTCTCGGATCGTCTGAAAGCGCTCATCGGTGAGATCGCTACGTCTTCGATATTCGTTAATTTACGCAAATACTGACCTGAACTAGCGTCGATGTTGAAGGAAAATCCACAGAAACGCCCTACCATCTATGAGGTAGTGCGCGAAGTATGCAACATGCAAGGAAAGGAAGTCCCAATTCGCGATGTAAGCAGTTTGCTCTCACAAAAGGAATTCCCGGAAATCTCATCTCTTTTCACTGCTAGATATATGCCAATCGCTCTGTTTCGGAAGCTCGTCGTTATCAGGAACTTCCCCCCTCCCCGGTGGAAGCACCTCAAGTGGGAGCGGTGTTCTCCCCACCTATCCAGGAAACCCAAATCATTCCCGAAATTGCGCCGATGCGTCGAGGACGTCCGACCAGACCGGATCATTCTCAGCATAACTCGGCGAAACCAAGCCCGTCTCCCTTCCGGGGTAGTTCTTCCACAGACCCCTTCGCCGTTCTGGACGGCAACGGCCACAAGTCGCGAAACTCCATCGAGGAGTTTTCGAATCGCTTTCCGTCGCTTGACCAGTTCCAGATTTTGAATGAGGAAAAGGACAAATTTGACTTTGAGCCGACTGTCGCAGAGAAGAAGTCGGAAGATGAAGATCTTGCGCGGAGACTAACGAATGCTCTTGCGGACGACGCATTTGCGAAGCGGCCCTCGCCTCCGAATGAAGAACGATCAATCAACCAGCGACCTCAGACATCCTCCGTGGAGACAAAGTCTGTCGAGCCACCGCGACATGTTCAAGAGCAACCGTCGCAGCAGGCTCCACTGTACCAACCTGTTCCCCAGAGACCCGCCATGGTGTCGACTGGGACAATGACATCGCCTCCACCCACGCCAGGTTTTACAGAGACAAAGCCATCCAGCCGTACTATTCACAGGTTTCCTTCGTCCGATCATCACCGCCAGCCGTCCAATCCGTCTTGGTTGGCAGAGGCGGATCAGAAGTCCGTGAGACCCAACAAGGCGCCCTCGCCTCCAACTTCATCGACGAGACTGGAGCCAAACTCCAAGGCCTCTTTCGACAAGTTGCCCACGCTGTCATCCGCGTCGTCGCGGCCCTCGTTGGATGGGGTGCGACCGTCGAATTTGGACCTTGATGGTCCGGTGGGCCGGTCCAAGTCCGCCAACGGCAAGGCGCGCCCGGTCTCTGTCCATACCGGGTCGAGGCTCGAGTTCTCGCGAGGGTCCGAGAGCGCTCGGTCGTCTCTGGACTTGAGCAGACCGATGTACGAAGGCGGCGCGCCGCTGCAGCACGCGCGCACCGAGATGGACATGCCCGACCGGGCCAATATCTCCTCGGACGTTGACTTCTTGCGTGCCAGGGAAGAGGAACTCAACCGGAAGCGGGAGAAGCGGTACAGCGGCAGCCACAAGCACAGCAAGCGCACGAGTCTTTCCACGCTGTCCCTTTCCGGCACCAAGACGTTATTTGCCGGTCGATTCGGCGACGCTTTCCGCCGCTTCGAACAGAGCAACCCGGACAAATCGCCGTCTCCCGCCGCAGAGGAAGCCGCGAAGCCATTCCCTTCCGTGACAACATCGGAAGTGCCCGAATATACGGCTGACTTGAGTGGCGACGAGAGCAACGAGGATATATCGCCGGAGATGCGGCGCGAGCTCGAGCGCCGGCGGCTTTCGCAGGAGGAGAAGCGAGTGGCGGCGGCAGCGGCCGAGTATCGCCGCCGGGTTGCGGAACGGGGCGAGGGAGGGTCCAGAGTGGGAACGGACGGGTCCCGGTCGTCGGCGATCCAGAGCAGGGTGCAGTCACTGCTCGGACAGAGCAACAAGCCTCCGCCTCAGAAGACGGCGACGGGATACGGGCGGTACACCGACGAGTCGAGTGCTGCTTTGCAGGCGAAGCAGACGGAGGGCCGACCGGAGTCGCGGCCGGGCACCCGGGGCGCCGGAGCCACATACGGTTCGGCTCCAGAACAACAGTCTGGGAAAGCTAGCTGGGAAAGACCCGCGAGCGCTTCCAGGCAGGAGACAGCACCGACGGGGTATTCCTCAGCCTCTGCGCACCGCACGGGATCCCGGCCGATGGCACCTCCCAAGCCGAAAGGCCTTCGTGTGGGTGGGCCGGACATGGGCCGGCCCTCGGGCGATGACCGCAGCCCGACCGCGCAGGCGACACCAACCAGCCCGGGCGATGACTGGGAGGCCAGCTTTAGCCGACGGTTTCCCAGTCTGTCTGGACTGGAGATGGTGGAAACGGAGATTGAGATACCAAAGTTTGCTGGTCTGCGGACCAAGGAGGTGTAATTACAAGTGTGCGATAGACGTTTGGCCTAATTAATATCATATATACATATTGATTTAACAATGAACATACTCAGAGCCTAGAGCCTAGAGCCTCAGACCTAATTAGCTTGTCATTTGTCTCTGTAGCTTTCTCCCTTGAGTACTAGTGTGAATTACCACAAAGGGTTAGTGGCACCCCACAGGAGCTCTCCGCCCGGCTCTGCCTTTAGAGTACTCAATGTCAGCTCAATGTCCATCTTCGAACCCACCATTGCACCGTAAAATGGCCCCAGTCACGCTAAGCACAGTGGATGGTATGCCCATCACACCCGCATCGATGTCAATATCCCCTGACTGAACGAACAGACGACCTGAAGGAGGTAATCCAACACCTCTTCGAGATCCAATCCGCCGTCCACGGCTACCTAGGCCCAGAGACTCAAACCGAGCTCGTCAGAAAAATGTACCTCTCCCGTCTCCCCTCTCCCCTCATCTTCTCTGATACCCCAGACTGACTGCTAACCACTGCGCTAGCAAAAACCTCACCCTCGCCCTCTCCACCCTCTCAACACACACCAAACCCCAGCCCCCGGACCGGGACCCGGACCAGGCCGAACCAAGCACCAGCACCAGCGACGACCCGCTCCTCAGCGACGTCCAACTCCCCCCCGAGATTATTGACTATGTGGACGCGGCGCGCAACCCGGACATCTACACGCGGGAATTCGTGGAGCTGGTGCAGCGCGGGAACCAGGATCTGAAGGGGAAGAAGGAGGCGTTTGCGAGTTTCCGGGATGTGCTTGCTAGGGAGATGAGGAGTGCGATGCCGGAGTGTAGGGGGGAGGTGGAGAGGGTGCTTGCTGCTACGGGGGGAGGGAGTTCACCCTCAGCAGTGAACAGATAAGGGAAAGGGCACGGCGTGGTTGTTTCTTTGTTCTGTTTTGTTTTGGCTGGGTTGGGTTTGCCCGGGTTATGGACCCCCGACAGGGATTATGATATATGGCGTTAGGGAGTGGTTTATTAGGCTGGAGTTTGGGCATTGTCTCCAGGGCCAGGGGTAATGACTATGCTAGAGATATCCCGTTTGTTTAAGGAGAGGACGACTCCGATGGTCTAGATCTGCCGGTGTTTCTTATAGCCGGTAGCTACTTCTGCCGTCTCTTGACCAAGTTCGTATGAAGGATTCGCGATCTCGCGGAGGTTACCGTTACTGTCAGTCACCAGTCGACGGCAGGATCCGAGCAAGGAGACATAGGATTCCATTTAGATTATGAAAAGCCTCCTTGCGCCGACACGTGCTGGTGACTGAGATCGAGAATGTACTTGTTCTGGCTCAGCACGTGTAGGAGTAAGGGATATAGTATAGTCCTTAACAGTAGGCAGTACGACACTCGAGCGCATCTGATGGTACTATTATTCGATGCCTCGCTGTGTAACGTCCTCTCGGTACGATATTGTTTCCCTACGAGGACCAAAGGCGCAGGAGGAAATCAAAGTAAGATTAGACTTTGTCTGCTCGGGGAGTTAGGAAACGACACGGACGCTGGGCCGATGTGATGTCGATTTCCATCAACCCTAAGGTACACTGTAGTGTACTAGAGGTACGGAGTAGTACGGAGTAAATCATACTATAGTCACCGTCTGGGGATTGGTGGACTGGTAGCAAAGTCTTTCACTCATAGGACTCCGTAGAGAAGTAGATTGCTCGCCTTGATAGACACCAACCTCGCGCATATGCAGCCCATGCTCAGCATCTGACCACCCAGGCTGAGAAGGGTAGAAGAAGCAGAGGTCGGAACAAGCACACCGCATCATTTCAAGGAAAAGTGACCCTGACCGATTTCCGTCTAAAATCCCAATGAGATGGAAGACGGGATGTTGGGGGGTTTCGACTGGTCAGGATTCAGGCTGTCGATACATATTGACCAAGAGGGCCAAGTAGATAGATCGTCGTAACGTAACAGATGAAGTCATGGCTCGCACGGTCATTTCTGTGTCCTTTGCGATGCCCCACGAGGACTTTTGACTTTAGCTCGAGTTTTGTGGTCGTTGAATGTCCACTTGTGATAGTCAACGATCAATACCACGGCCTCGCAGTATCCGTCTTATTGATTGCCATGGTCGAGGTACTCTGGAGTGATGGTCAGAAATATTTCCGGTACGAGGATCAAATCCTGAAATGGACTGACTGATCAGAGACAGACTAGGATTCTCGTGGAGAAATCCAGGACAAGTTAGTGACTTGGCACGTCGATGGCTAAGTGGTCAATAAGGGATCGACGTCGTTGGATACCCAAGGTAGATTATGCCTCGACGGCTGTCGATGTAATGTGCACACGACAGTCACTCTCTCATTTGTAGATGTATTTATTGCCCGATGCTTCGAGTCAACTTGGCCAAACAACGTTGGATTGGAAATCTACCTCTTGGCTGAGCAACGGTGATCCGAACTCTGTCACTGGAGTTTGGCTTTGATCAGTCAGTTTCTTCTCCTGTCTGACCTGTTCCTTGTCGATCAGATTTGGGAAACATGACATGATCTCATCTGATTTTTGGCTACGGAACTATTGACAGTTGAGTGGAGACGATAATGATCTTGAAGTCAGACATAGACATCCACAGGCAGTGCGGTATTGGAAGTACTCCTGAAAGATTACCAACTTGACCAGTCATATTCTCGTGCTTCTAGGGATATCGGGCTGTCGATATATCATTCGATGCTTTTCTCCTGTCTTCTTATTCGACATCTGATCTCTCCTTTAAATGCAGTCTGGCATTAGGTTGAGAGTTGAGACGATAATAAATCGCCGTAACAAGGCCAAGAATACGGTGTACAGCCCCGGTTTCCCCACGTCTAAAGTAATACTGTAGTAGCAATAATTAAATAACTAAATGATGCTGATTCTTGTTCTTTTTACTTATTATTATTGGAGTAGTCATGTTGACTGTTCTCTCACCTGACTGCTCTCATCATTCTTTTCTCTCTACAGAGCCCCTCTCTCATGAACTCTTCTTCTTCTTCTCTCTTTCCATCCTCCCATCCTCCCACACTCCCTCTCTGGCTTCACTACAACAGCATGTCTCGTGCCCCTCTGACCTAGAGACTCTACAGCATGCCCAATGGGACGCAAGCTCCCGGAGATGGCATCACCGGGGGATATACAGGCGACAGCCTGGCGATGAAAATCATCATTGCGACTCTGGCGGGAATCACCTGGTACAATGCCGTCGAACTCGTCATCCTCGTCTTCGTCACCTTTAGCAGGTACCACGGCTCCTACTTCTGGAGCCTGCTCATCTCCTCGTCCATCGGGCTCGTTCCCTACTCGATCGGGTTCCTGTTGAAGTTTTTCCAGTTGACCGCTCAGACCTGGCTGTCCGTCACCTTCATCACCGTCGGCTGGTGGTGCATGGTCACCGGCCAGTCCATCGTCCTCTACTCGCGCCTGCACCTGGTCCTGCGCAACCCACGCATCCTGCGCCGCGTCCTCGCCATGATCCTCGTCGATGCCGTCATCTTCCACATCCCCACCACCGTCCTGACCTACGGGTCCAACATGGCCGGCCCCGACGCCGCCCCGGCCTACATCCGCGGCTACAACGTGATGGAAAAGATCCAGATGACCGGCTTCTGTCTGCAGGAACTCATCATCTCGGGCCTCTACATCTGGGAAACCACCCGCATGCTCCGCCTCGACCCGGACCGCGGCAAGCGCAAGATCATGTACCAGCTCGTCGCCATCAACCTCATCATCATCTTCATGGACCTCGGCCTGCTCGTCGTCGAGTACATGAACAAGTACATCCTGGAGACCATGATCAAGGGCGTCGTCTACAGCATCAAGCTCAAGCTCGAGTTCGCCGTTCTCGGGAAACTCGTGTACCTCGTTCGCAACCACGTCTGGAAATCCGACCCCGTCGCCGCCGCCGTCGGCACAGGCATCGACAACTCCCACCCCGCCAGCTACCACCACCCCGAATACCATTACCCGGACTTCGTCGACGCGACCCGCGTCACCTCCGACCTCACGCACGCCATCCCCGCCTCCTCCTCCTCCGTCGGCGTCCATCGCCGCTCCCACCCGTGGATGGACTCGGACGACATCTCCATCGCCATGTTCGAGCACTCCGAGAACGCCCCGGCCTCCGCCTCGCTCCCAGACCACGGGACCACTCGCTCCGAGATCTCGCACTCCTGGAGCGGCGAGACCCAGCGCGACGTGAGCCCGCTCGACTTCACGGACTCGCTGCATAAACAGCACAACAGTATCAGTGGGGCCCCCGATAAACCGGGTTGACTCTGAATCCGGTCTGCGTGCTTTCGGCCCCCTCAACGAATAATGAGTCACGAAGTCACGTCATTCATATCGTCTAATTCGAGCAACTGTCGAATGATACGGAGGAACTCGATCAATTCATACCTACTTGATGTTGATGGGCTCTACTCCACAATCAAAGGGTTCTGGACTAGGTTCCATGGATTCACCCGGGCCGTCACGTCATCATCCCCTTGGACCATGGTGACTGCATCAGCCCAAAGATCCACATGGCCGGTGTCGCGCCCCTGATGATAATACAGGTCCACACGGTGAACACTGACGTAGCCAGAGCTACACTAATGCCTGGCATAACTGTACATAACAACCAATGAAGATAGTACTTGATCTACAGTAACCCTCCACGTTTACAAACAAAGTCAATACAAACGCAGCACTCATACCTCATAGATAGTACGATACAGTAGATGGAAATGATAAATCAACTCATATCCCAAACGGCCGACTCCCCTCCACAAGCCCATCGGACAGTTTACTCACCCCCACCCAGACAGGAACATACCGTCTCACCTCGTCCAGCGCCGGAATCACCCCGTCCGTATTGCCGTCGCTCCAGAGACACACCACCCTCCCGCTCAGCCCTTCCTCGCCATCGCCATCCTCGGACCACTCCACCTCCACAGTCCAGGCATGTCCCCACTCGCGGCTCCAGAGCCGGATCTCCTTCGTCCCCTGCGGAGAAACATGCGGGAAGCGCGGGTCGTACGCGGAGTCAGCGACCGCGAACCGCGAGATGGGTCGGTCGAAGACGAGTTTGCAGGCGCGGGTGTTTCGTCCGGAGATGGTGAACTGGGCCTTGGTTTCGTTGTCGGATTTGGTGAGGGTGTATGAGAGCCAGTCTTTCATCGATGCTTGGGTCTGGGCCACCTGCGGCGGGATCCCGTACCAGGAGCACTTGGGTCGGGGCAGATCCAAATCGCAGGTGACGTTTTGGCCTGCGGCGCTGGGGAGGGAGCTGGCGACGTCATGGACGAAAGGGTAGGCGCCGCTCAGGGAGGCGTGGTTGACGCCCGTGTCGAGATCCACCTCCTGGATGAAGAACAGCTTGAGGCGGTTCGAGGCGGAGAAGGGGAATGCGACGAGGTTGTAGATCAGGGTGCCGGCGAAGACCAGGAGCAGGAAAAGCGGGATGTGGTGCGTGTACCGATGGATAAACGGGAGAAGCGGCATGAAGAGCAGAGTCGTGAGTGCGGCGATGGCGATGTAGATGAAGAGCGAGGAGCTGCCGTCCTGGGCGGTCTGGCGCAGCGAGGCCGTCAGCAGCAGCGCGAGAGGTCCAACGAAGATCAGAACGAGCGGCGCGGTCAGAAGAAACTGCAACACCCAGGTCCATTTGGGCAAGTGGACGCTCCAGGCCTGCTCATGGCCGTACACGTGGGGCTCGCGCGGCTCGTCGTCGCCGTGGTGAAAGTCGCCCGTCACCCGCACATAGTTGGCAAAGGTGGTGCGCTGTCCGCGCAGCAGAGAGGTCGTCTCCGTGGCCTCCGCCGCGCTGCCGTCTTCATCCTCGTCCTCGTCTTCTTCGACATCCTCGCCAGAGGCCGTGCCCAGCCGACTGCCGTGGCTACTGGCCCGCCGGGAGGGCGGCACCAGCTGAGTCGCGTACTCGGACTTGCGCGGCAGAGCAAACAGCTCCAGATACGAGATCCACGTCGCAAGGAACGTTCCCGCAAATGCAAAAAAGGCAAAATAGCCCCCAGCCAGACCGTATTTGTTCTCGTAGACCGTGGCAATGACCAGCAACACCCACTCCACGGCAAACAGCCAGGTCAGGGTGTACACGCGGTGAAACGCCGAGGGCCGCGCAAAGTCCGCCACGCGCGAGACGAACCACGCCAGAAAGACCCAGGCGGATACCATCATGCTCCAGACCGCATACTCGCTGCTGTGGATGACGTACGGGTTGAACTTCGTGACCAGATACGCCAGACCCACGGTCACCGCCGTGGGGACCACCAGCAGAAAGGGAAACCGGAAGAATCCCCGAACCCCTTGCAAGGGCACCACCTCGATGCTGTCGCTGTCCTCCGGCCGGGCCGACGATCGGAACAGGTACATCTTGTCCGCGCGAGTCAGCGCGATGCTCGTCACCAGCAGAACGAGCGGCGCCACGATCAGCAGCGTCACCGACAGCGCAAACAGCGTGTGCAGTTCGAAGACGACAAAGGTGCTCCCGAACAGGTCGAACCAAACGGCCCTCGGCCCAGATCCACTGGCGATCCGACCATCCTCGCGCGGCAACCCTTCAAACCGGCCGCTGGCGTCCGAGACCAGACCCTCCGTCGTCGCAACCGCGGCAGACAGCATATGCCACACGGAATCCAAACTCGTATGCCGCGCATCGTCCTGGTCGGTATGGTACCTAGCCCGGGGCTCCATGAACGCTACATCCAGGCCGCGCAGGCCCAGATCCCCTTCAAAGACCACATAGTCCGTCTGGCTGCTGATCAAGCCCGCCTCGAACCCGTTCGCGCTCAACACCGACCCAAACGGGTGCGGGGACCTCATGTACGATTTCGTGACCTCCGCATCAGAGCTACGGAACAGCGTCGCCCGCCCTCCAGCGCCCGCTCCCTCCAGGTTCAGAAACGTATGCGGCAGCCTCGAGATGGGGTGCTGGCTGTACACCCGCGCGCCGTTCAGGAAATCCTCCTCCCCGTTGTTGAAGAGCACCACCAGCCCGCGCCGGGGCACATGCCCGGGCGTGGTGAAGTACCTAATCAGCTGGAGGCACGAGACCACGCCCACCCCGTCATCGGTGGCCCCGTATCCCGTCGAGACGCTGTCGTAGTGTGCGTTCACCAGAACGCCGCCCTTGCCCGCCGGCCGGCCGTGCGGGTCTTCCCACCAGCGCTCCTTGTCCTCTTCCCAGCCCCGGATGTACACGATGATATTGGTGCTTTCGAAATACACCCCGAGGCCCGATCCGCGGCCGGAGAAGGTGAGGTTCGACTGCGTATCGTCAAAGACAAAGACGTCTGGCTTCTCCTCGTTGACCGATCCATACTCGCTCGCGGGTGGTGCGCTGCCGATAAGCTCGTGAACCCGTTCCAGAAGCCACTCGTGCACGTCATCGTTGCGGTGTGAGTTGTACGGGTGGAACCCGTTCGTGAGGACCTGCAGATCAGCCCAGGCTTCAGTGAGATTCAGACCATTCGGGCTCGAGCCCGGCGCTGAAGGCACGACATGATGGACGACAAGTAAAGGCACCACTAGCGCAAGGTACACGGCCGAGGTGATAACGGTGACGGGCCATGGGGTGAATCCGAGGGGATTGGATCGTGAAAGCGAAGGACGGGCCATCGAATGGACTGATCTGAACAAAACCAGTCGCTTCTGGCTTAACTGTACACGCTGCGACTGGGATTCGGGACCCAGGCGCAGCTAGGAATGAGCTGAGGTGAACGCGCCTCTAAGAGCGGAGAGCGGGGAAGCGGTATGCAATGGAGCCCGGTTGGTCCTACAGTAGTATTTGGCCGATATTTGGTGTGCAACATCCAAAGTCCCTACTTTGATTCAGGGCATTCCAAAAGATCTCATCGAATCCGAATGAATAGTAATGGATAAAATATATAATTTCGTTGTATTGATGCGATGAGAGATAGTGTACGTTTGCGGAGTCTCCACTCCGTAAGAGAGAGAGCGACCCTATTGCGGCACCATGATGGTGGGTGTCTACTCCAAAGCAGCTGACAACCCGAAAGATTGACAGCTCCATGGATCTAACGGAGAAACAAAAACCATATATATGCCTAGCCCAAGTAAACAAACATGAACGACCCGAATCCCAGGCCGTATCAACCGCTATTGATGCAATTCCAGATGATGAAATCTGACAGTCCTAGTTTGTACGTATGAGGTGGAAATGATAGGGACGCCCGCTCTTTGGCCATGATCCCTGAATGATGAATGCCAAAATTGACACAAACGTCATGCGAAAGATGAAGGGTAAGAAAGGCGGAGAAACACAAGAGGCGCCACGGAAAAAAAAAAACACGCTCGAAGGAATAGCAGAGGGGGGTATCAACCGTGAGCATGTCCGATATCGATATAGTCTTCGTCATTTATGACCGTCGCATGCATCAGGCCAGTCACTTGACCTTCGTCCTCGTCCAACTCCTCGTCATCGTCATACATGGTAGCTTCGGTCATTTCGCGGGTAGAGTCAGGACTGTGGTTCAAGTAGTCCCGAAGTCGAGTGACACCTTCACCGCTAAAGACACAAAAGACCTCCCGTTGTTGTTGTGTAAACTCCGGAGGTGCTTCGCGGCAGAACCGGGTGACTTCTGGAGCCAAGAAAGCCTGCACACCAGTGAGACTGAGATGTGTGAGCCGAGGGCAATTATTGAGAAGAGCATGTATTCCCTGGGCAGCAGAATCAGTACTGGCAAAGACTGGGATGGAGACGACACTCGTCAAAGACTTACCGGCACTGTCAGGTGGACGCAGTAGCTGAGGTGCACTCGCTCCAAGCTACTAGTACCGAGAGGATCCGGGGACACCTTTGGCCGTGCCAGAGCCAAAATACTTTGATCCGTAATCAACTGACACTTGACCAGGCCGATTCGTCGAAGTTTAGGTAGAGTCGCCAGCTGTTGAACGCTGTTATCCGTTAAACGGTTGCAGCAAGCCAAGTCAATGTATCTGATCCGGTTGCAAGACTTCACCAGCTGTATTACTGCAGGATCAGTGATATTGGAGCAGTGACCCAGATGAACGTAGTGGAGGTTCTTTCCGAGCTTGCAGATGGCCTGCACCGCACGGTCTGTGATGAACCTACACTTGGCCAAGACCAGGTTCCGCAAGCGAGGCGCAGCGCCGACGATGCGCTCTACCGCATCATCTCTGACGTTCTCACATGCGGTCAGGTCCAGGATGCGGAGACTATCAAAGGAGAGGGACTCGGGAAGATTTAGGAATGCCGCATCGCTGATCTCGACGCAGTGGGCCAGCCGCAGTTCACGAAGGTTTCGAAGTGTGGTCAGGAGCGAGGTCACCGAGGGGTTTGTGACAAGTTTGCAGTCGTGCAGGTCGATTTCAAGGATAGCCGGACAGTTTTCTGCAAAGGATAGGATTGACCGATCCGTTACTTGGAAGACTCCATTAAGTTTCAGCTGGACCTGTTAGCATAGGTAATGTAAATCGATCAGACAAGAAAACAAACTCACTCGTTTTATCTGTCGGCAGTTCCGCGAGATGACAATCAGAGAGTCGTCGGTCACTTTGACACACCCGGTGATGTTAAGTCCTTGAAGCCTAGGGCAGTTCCTGGCAACAGTATATAGAGTATGGTCCGTAAGGTATCGTAGATCTGAGACATCCAGAGCCTGCAAATGCCGGTTGCCTTCCACCAGGTCCGAGACGCCCTTGTCCGTGAGCTTCGAACAATTCGTCAAGGTCAACCGCTCGATACGCTTGCACTGAGCAAAGGGGACGACAGTGCCATCGCTGACATCTTCCGTCAACGCAGAGAGATTGAGTCGTTTGATGAGCTCGGAGTATGCGAACAGACTATCCTGCTTTCCCACAGACGCTGTTACGCTCTTCAAGTTGTCCCAGTTATTGCACGACGGCCGATGCCACAGTATCCCGACGCAGTTGGCAGCCCACCCTCGGCATACCAGCATGCAACTCAGCAGATCCGCAGTCGAACTGAGCTTCGCGAAAATCGAGATAAGGAGCTCCGGCGGTAGACGTCCGATCGGCGGAAGGACTGTGTTTCTTATATTCTGGTCGCGAGGCTCGCGGAAGTTCCCCACCCCGAGGGAAGACTGCGAATCGTTGGCCTGGGCCATGAAGAAGTCGGTATCATCATCGACGGTGCGATCGGGAGAGGTGGATGACGAGGACTCGGAGGGAACTTCACTCGAGAAGCGAAGTGGTTGCCGTGAGCGGGGCATTCTGGATTGATGGTGTGAAGCCTGGGGAGGTCTTATGATGAGAGATGTCTGATCAAGGTTCTCCAGCAGCATGAGATATGCTATTCATGAGTATCTTGGATCATGAAAAGATACCGCTGCTAGCACAAATCCGTTAGCTCGAAGGCGTGAAGACTTTCGTTTCGGTATCCCTTGAAGAAACCAGCAGACCCTGTAAGCAAGCCGGAAGGGGGAAAGAAAGCGAAAGCACGGCGCCGTCCAACTCAACCAATGAAACCCCGTCGCAGCGTTTAGGGGAAAGGGACGAGCAGACAGGGAATAGAAAGCAGGTATCAATAGGAACGCGCGTCCGAGCGTGCCTGCAGCAGTTGCACAATAATCCGGAAGGCAAGGGAGGGGCTGAGGAGCGGAGAATGGAGGTGTTGGCGGATGGATTGTCCAAGGAAACGACAAACGCAGAGTGACAGACGGTGATGGAGTTATCGAGATTGATGCTTAGAGCATCTTCCATCCGGTCTATGCGTATGACAGAAGACTGTAGATATGGGTGGGAAGGATCTAGTTATCAACCCAAAGAGCTGTTTGATCAGGCGGCTATGGGACGAGAGTCAGCGCAGGGTCGGCGGCGGCTGCCAAAAGTGATGGATGATTATTCGATGGAGGCAAATAAGAAGGATGGTTTAGTCCCGCCTCTAAACCTCCAAGGTTGGGTCGACTTTCTTTGTGACTTTGCGGGATTATCAATTGTACCTTGAATTTTTTTGATCCTGGAATATAGCTGGAATTCCCAGATTATACGACATGCGATGCAATAGAGTCACGGATATAGGATCAAAGTGAAGGTACAGGCGTGATGCTTATTTTGCGCACCGATCAGCAGTGAATGAAATAGTAGATGGGGGCCTTCTACTATCCCTCCCTTACTATATTCAGAGAAAGGCTTGTCCAAGGTCCTTGGGATTGACATGTATCAAATCCAGGATCCAAAAATATATCGCTAAGAACAATGTGATCGCCGCAAGCCCCAGTCTTCATTGGCGCTGGCAACATGAAGCGATTGGCTTTGCTGGAGGCAACCTTCGAGACATCCCCATCAACCATGATAGTACGTATCCCTATTCACTATCTACTTCCTCTCATTATCAAGATTAGATACTTGGAATGCATCTTGCAGGGTCGCATGCCATCATAGGCTTGGCGGCCGTGGGTCCCATAGAGATTAGTCTCGATAGTGGGAGAAAGTTTGGATTTAGTGTCTGCCACCAGAAAGGGGCAGACCCAAGGATATATCCATTGCGACTGTGACTTACGAAACATACGAAGTGCTCGAAAAAGATTGCGAATGGAGTACAGGGAATTGTTCGGATTTCTGCTTCATTCCTCGCATAGAAACGACTTTGCGCTCCGTGAGGGTCGGGGTAGAGTTCTATGGCATATACCCTCAGGAGCACTCACAACCTCGTATTCTCCACGAGATGACTCTACCTTGGCCGACACTGGTCATGTTCGACTCCCCCCTTTTGCCCATTCTCGAAGGACATTCTTCCTCACTTTCCCCGTACTCGTCTTGGGAAGCTCCGCCACCACTTCCACCTCCCGAGGGACCATGAACTTGCTGATCGCACGGTGATTTTTGGCCCACGCGATCACTTCTTTCCCATCTAGCTGCTTCCCCTGCTTCACAGTCACAAATGCCTTGGGTCGCTCGCCCCAGTGTGTGTCCGGAACCGCCACAACTCCGGCTTCGAGGATGTCGGGGTGGGTAACGAGCATCGACTCGAGAGCGACGGATGATATGTTCTCGCCTCCTGTTCAGCCTTGGTCAGCATTGGGTTGACCGAGCCACGCCGAGGACGGATATTGCCTACCACTGATGATGATGTCCTTTGCTCGGTCCAAGATCTGGATTGCTCCGTCTGGGTGCCAAACCGCCAGGTCCCCAGAGTGCAAGACGCCCCCAGCGAAGAGCTTTCGCGTGGCCTCGGCGTCTTTGTAGTACCCCCGGGAGCAGATGTTGCCAACAAAGGCGATCTCTCCTATCTCTTGGCCGTCCTGCTGGACGTCGATAATGGTTCCTTCTGGCACGTCCGTCTTAATGACTCGGACGGGCAAACTAGTCAAGAAGCCATGTCCTTGTCTCGCCATCTTCTTGTATTTCTCTTCCGCCGGCAGTTGATCCCATTGGGGCATGTAGTAACCCTTGGTAATCGGCCCATATGTCTCCGTCATCCCGTACACATGCACCGGGTGCAAGTTCAGGTTGGTCATCTGCTCGAAGAGATGTGGGGTCGGTGGGCTGGCCGCTACGGTGACTTGGACCGGCCGTGGAAGCCGTTCGGCCTCGTTGGCAGCACACAGCAAGGTATTCACCGTTGGAGCCGCGTTGAAATGGGTGATGTGTTCTTGCTTCAGCAATCTCCAAATCTCCGGATAATCGATCTTTCGCAGGCAGTAATGGGTGCCACGGACGGCGGTCACTGCCCAGGGAAATGTCCAGCCTGGAAGAGTCAGTCGGATGACAACAGGCTAACGACATTGGAACAGAGGATATAACTAACCCATTGCATGAAACATAGGTAAAGTCCATAGATAACGGCAGCGGCCCTGTTGCAAATTCAGGCCAGACTCGATCACATTGGCCAAGGCAGCTAGGTAGCAGCCACGGTGCGTGAACTCGACGCCTTTGGGACGGGCCGTTGTGCCACTGGTATAAGCAAGAGCAACGACATCATCCTCGGAAGCAGCCTGGCTTTCCAGCCCATCCCAGCCTTTTGCGCCTGTATCAATGTCATACTTGAGACCTTGTAACACAGCCTCATCGAAAGGACCGGAGAGTTGGCCTTCCGTAGCATCTGTGTCCGTGTCGACTATGATAGGAATGTTCGGCTTTGCCGCTCGATATGCCTGAAGCAGTGGTAGGTATTCTTTGTCCACAATGATGACCTCGGCATCCGAGTGCGTGAAGATATAGGCGATATCATCTTCTTTGAGTCGGTAATTGACAGCTGATTGATGTCAATGTCAACATCTGCTGCAGGTAATGTGGAGCAGAGCTTGTCCTTACCAACGTTGATTGCTCCAGCAGCAGCTATCCCAAAGATAGACTCCAAAAAGGCAGGGGTGTTCGGACACAGAATGCCAACCCGCTTGAACCCATGCTTCTTAAGATAGTATGCAAGGCCTCTAGCACGATCTGCAGTCTCAATATACGTCCTTCGCAGAATCTGATTGTTTGACGTAACATGATAGATGGCTTCAGCCTATCAGCCACCGGTTTTCCCCAGTCAGTTCAATGAAACCAAAACAGTCGCTGTTTACAAAATCATCGGCGCAAAGAAAGAAAGCCTCACATCAGGTTCAATCGCCGCAGCACGGGGCAAGAAGAATGTGGGCGAGAGCGTATGGTAGTTGATGCGATGCACCTGCGGAGCAGGGTCCTTGGTCTCCGAGGATGCAAAATGGCCCAGTAGACCCGACAAGCGAGTCTTGACAGATGACATGATTAGCGGCTTGGAGGCGGTAGCCAACAAAAGAGTCCAGATTCACAAATCTACAAGAAACCAAGTACTTCCAGTTCCAGGTGTATATAATTGTTGCTGCTGCTTGGATTCGCGGAACAAGGGAAGCACCATACAACAAGCAGCCGAATTGGAGACAGAAATGCGGGGATGATCGGCTGCTAGACTGCTTTGGACCGCGGAGAAGTTGGCTTACCCGCAGCCTACAAAGCGGGATGCGGGTGACTGACTGGCTACACAACTTCCACAGGCCTCTGTTTCAGTCCAATTATCCTTGGTACAATTAGAAGCAGAATGCATTGAAGGAGAATGAAATAAGAACCCAATGACCAGTTCTGTGCCGGATTATACTCTGTACTGCAAAGTCTACCCCAGCTTATCCGTCGCGTGTCTTTAAGGGTAACCAATCAACCTAGGCCTGGACAGGCTCACTCCGGTAAGACACTGCAGTCATTGCACACCCAATACCGATTACCGAGCGGCCATACTTAATACTACGTAGGTAGTAGTCAATGCATAGTATGGTACTCTATGACATCGTACAACTTCAGACAGATATACTAGGGCCCAGAAAGTTAGGCGCTTAAGTGATCCGCACTCGATCCGCACTCCGTACGCCCGTAACATCCGAGGCTGGCCATTCATGAATTGAGTTGTGTCGAATTGACCTCGGACGACTACGCTCATCGACATACAATGAATCTAACCTTATACTCAGAAGAACGATGGAACAATGGAACAAAGAAAGGACAGAAAGGAGCATTGTCAATGGTCATGAGAGTCATTCTTAACTCGAGAAAATCTTTGGATTAAACCGCGACGGCGCGAAATAACGGTCAGCTATTTTGAACAACCTTTCATCCCAAGCGACTCCGTATTTTTTACTTTTGAATATGAAATCGGTTCCTGTAGCCTCCATGTCCGTCACAACATGAACATTTGTGGTAATGCATGATGAGGTAGGGACAAGGGAAAAAAGGTCGATCGGTTTGCCGTCCAACCTCGCTGAAAGATAAACCGTTTGCGATCCCAACCCAACCCATCACTGAGACAAGCAACCAACCGCGCAACGAGGTATCTAATATCCGTACTCAGCAAGCTGGCTCTTGGTCTTCTCGTCAACACCTGCCGACTTCTGGGCGGAGACGAGCTGGCGGCGAGCGGCCTTCTTGCGCTCGTAGTATGCACTGCTCTTAACCTTTCTCCGCTCCTCAAGTCTAAAGAATCATCCATTAGCCATGTCCACACCACCAGATAACCAAAGATCCAAAGCGATAAATACGCACCTGGCAACAACGTCCTGGTACTTCCAGCCAACCTCGTGGCTGAGTCTACCGACGGTGCAGTACTTGCGGCCGGGGCGGAGTCTGAGGACACGCAGAGCCTGGGGAACGACGACGCGCTTCTTCTTGTCGTAGGGGGGAGGAACACCCTCGAAGACCTTGAGTCTCTCCAGAGCAGCAGCACCGCGGGGGGTCTTGTGGGGGATCATTCCGCGGACGGCCTTGTAGAAGATGCGGGAGGGAGCACGGAAGTGGAAGGGACCACCACGAGTAGGGTTGAAACGAGTCATCTTGCGAAGGTAGGCGTGGTACTTCACTGTATCATCGAAAGTGACCATGTCAGCTCTTTGCTCCGAAACCAGCGTCAAACATAGCAACTCCAATTTCTCCACATCTCGGCATATCCCTGCCTCATCCTCCTCTTGCGCCATATATTGAAAGGGGATGCAAAAACGAATCTGATCACGTACGCTTCGCACGGAAGAACTCGCCGGAGATGTTGAGGGCTTCACATCTCACAACGACGATCTTCTGGCCGTTAAGCAGCTGCTTAGCAACAGTGCTGGCCAGGCGACCAAGAAGGTGTCCCTTGCCGTCAATGACGACCTGCGAATTTCCCAGCACAAGTCAGCGATCACTGTAGTTGTAGATAACATTGACCATATCTCTCTTCCTCGAAATCTCCAAAGCACAAATGACAACGAGGTTTTCCGGCGGTATGCATGTGAAAGGGGGTACGCACGACTGGCTCGATGGAGGACATCCTGCTCTTCTGTCACCGTCTGAAAAGGATAATATCCAGCGAAAGGAAGAGCGCTGCTCTAGGATACTCCCTTGGGATGTATGTTGTCGGCGGTTGTTGTCGTCGTTGTGGTCGAGTTCAACGCACACAACGAAGTCGGATGGTTCGCAGGTTAGATCGCTAAGCGAAGCTACTACCCTTTGTGTGGAAAGGCCATTTGAGGGCCACAGCCCTAACCCGGTCCAATCCCGTGGCTCGAGATCACGTGAACCGCCTCTTTTGCCCTCTGCTCTATTCCAGCCCAGTTTGACCATTTCTGGGTCCAGAAGACAAATTGTTCCTTGATAGGCCAGTCTCAGACTGTTCCACCAAAAAGCAGCACTTAGTTGTCTTTTTATTATTGTGGTTTATCTACTCCGTAGGTTGTCGCCGGTGATGTCAATGTCTTCGTTCGGCAGGCCGACTCCGGCGTCTATCCAGAGCCGCTCTCTTCAGCTTAATTAGATCGCAACGTCAAATTCAATCAATGGAATGAGAGGCATTGACATCCTTATGGTCTTACAGCCATAGCTTCTGATACCTATTTTGATTGAGCTCAAGGTAATCAACGATCGGCCAACGGTCAAATCTCATGAAGATTTCTTGGCATCATCTATATGTATTCAATGCTTCATGTTGACTAAGATTGGTCGACGTCTTACCTGACGCTCATATCATGATATTCGGGGTTGAAATTGCGGACAAAGATCATGAGAAGTCCGCTCATTAACAGCTGAGTCTATAAGTATCCAAAGCTCAAACACATTTTATTCTCTACTAGTCCTCGTGTGTCGAAACCCACTTCGAAGCCTTGTATGAGTCATGTTGGTTCGTGTTTGCTATATACAACCCAGTTCCATTGAAAAAACTGTGCTACTGCTACATTATCTCCAGCTTTGAACAGTCAACCTTGTTGCAAAGGTCGAATCACAACGGAGCAGGCTTGTTTACAGCCTTACGACGACTGATGAGGCTTCGAAAGACGCGCTTCGTTTGTGTCTCTGACACGCACGGATACACGCCATCAGAAGCAGGGTTCAAACTACCAGCGGGAGATATCTTGATTCATGCAGGAGATCTTACGAACCAAGGCAGTCTATCCGAGTTGCGCAAAACGATCGAATGGATTTCCGAGGCTGACTATGAGGTCAAGATAGTTGTCTGCGGTTAGTCTGCCTGATGGGAATGAATATTTCAAACCAACCTCATGCGGCAGTCATGAATGTTTACTGATTAGTGGAATTCTCCAGGCAATCATGATATTACGTTAGACACAAGCTTTTATGCCAAATACGGATCGACCTTCCATAATCAGCATCCAGAAAGCTCCGAGCAATGCATTGAAGTTGTGAGGGCAGGATCACCCTCGATACTATTTCTCCAGCACCAGTCAGCACTAGTCCGCTTGACCCGGGCCGACGGCCCCAAGACCACATTTAAAGTATTTGGCTCGCCCTACTCCCAGTTCATCGGGAACTGGGCATTCGGATACGAGTCGGCCGACGCTGCTGCGCTCTGGGGGCAGATTCCATTGGACGCTGACATTGTCGTCACGCATTCGCCGCCTCATTCTCACTGTGACAGTCTGAGCACTGGCGAGCTCGTCGGGTGCAAGGCCCTGCGTCAGGCATTGAGCAAGGTGAGACCTCTGCTTGCCGTTTGCGGCCATGTACATCATGCGCGAGGCTATGAGAGGGTCAAATGGTCCTCACCATCGTCATCCAATGTCGGACCGGAACAAACCGAGCATCAGGCTATGCGAGGTGTCCTGCCTCCTCTAGGAAGCAAGAAGCAAAGCCTAGTTGATTTAACGGGCAAAAGGGCCGAGCGTCTGGACAACGATGGCTACTCTGTCGATGCGAACCCAAATTTGCCGACGGCACCATTCATACCGTCAGAGAATGCCCTGCTATTGCCCTCAATCACAGCCTCCGCACCCATGATGCCCGACAGTCCGAAGCAGAGTCGAATTTCGCCTTTTCCGTCCCTTTCGAGCTCAATCGAGGACACTCGCACTGACGAAATCCGGTTCCGAAGAAAGGAGACGTGCATCGTCAACGCCGCTATCATGGCAAGCAACTGGCCGCACCGAGGGGGGAGGAAATTCCATCCTCCTATTGTAGTTGACCTGGAGCTGCCGACCTGGACAGAACCTGAGTAGGTTCAGTCAACTTACAACTCTTGTAGTTTGGGTATATCTACCAAGTATTCCAGTCCTCGAAGTCTATTCGTTGAACTATGAACTGTTATGCTCTGTGCGGCTCGCAGCGACAATGGAGCTTTGACCTACAGTCGGCGAATAGATAGACTACATTTCGGGGTGTTGTGTAGCTGCCTTGATGAGCTCGATGACATTCTGGCAAGCAGAGCAAGGCCTCGGGCTATCTTCATTACATCATTTCTTCAAGATATTAGATGTATCTGCAGCCTTTGAGCACACGGTCATCACCACCACATGACAAATGACGACTTGAAGACCACGAAACAAAGCACTCTATCATTCCACCATAGACATTTACTGAAACCTGATCAAGCGACTTTCTACCCGATGAACATTATCAATACTGATGAATGTCTAAAGGTCATCCGCAAGAACCCTCCATCACCTGATCGAGTAATGTCACCAGCTCGAGGCCGACCATACCCAAGGAGAGCGCTTGTTACCGCCATATGAATGGCGGAGGAAATCTAGCGCGGTGATGAGTATCTTGATCTTTCTACCAGAGGCAGATACTTTGTAGTTGACGAAGTCAAGATTATGATCCCACTAAGAGACCACACGAATTGGGTCTCCTTGTCGCAAGGTCTTAGACTATCTCAGGCAGGCCATCAGGCCTACAATCCGGCCTCGTAGAGAAGTACCTAGTCTACAGCGTGAAAAATACAGGATCACAGAAGGGTTTAGTTAGCGTCTTATACGACAAATCTCGACTCATCATGACCAAGTCCCCAGAGCTGAGGTTTCATCAGCAGCTAAGATCTTATCTAAACATCCAGCCATAAAAAACAGTTTTCAGCAGTTCGTATCCAACCTCCTCTGTGAATGCTGACTGCTGAGCAGAAGCGTGGACCCAGCTGAATACCATACTCCGTATCGGTATTCGTTCCAGTTTCTATCAGCACCGCGGTCAGCGCCACCTGCTGGGGTTGGCGCGCTAGCCTTGGATTAATTAATCGCTCCTGAGTGGGTCGACACTAAGTCTCTCTTGGGGTCTTTGATTGTTCCGAGTGGAGGAAGAATCTCGATGGATGGATAACTAGCCGCCAATTGATAAGATTGTTCAGAACTTCAGATGCGCCTGGCCAGATCGGGGGTTGACTCTAGTGGGAGTCGTGACTCGTGGCCGTACTCAGTAGTAGCTTAGTTGTCTACGACACGACCGTTGCCGGCAGGAAATCGCTCCTGGGGGTAGCTGCGATGTTCGGAGGAACTGGAGCTGCCCTTGTTTGGGTAAATGCAGTCAGTGCCTGGATATGTTCTATTTCTAGGTCCCTTGGGTAGACTGCGCCTTGTAGTACCCCACATTTTAAGTACATTGATGCGGCAAGCCATGGATCGCCTATTTCTGGTGCGGGCAGAGCAGTTGATTTTCCTTGCAAGAAAGTACTTTGTGAATGCCAGGAGATCATATGTACAGCGTCCATATTGATAATTCATTAAAGCTAATTACTATCATATCAGTTGATGATCATCGAAATGATACAGGCGGAGGCTGAAGAAACTACAGGCCACATGGTCAGCCACTAGTACTTACTCCTTCATCCCAGTGCTCAATTCAGTGTTTCGATAGACTCCGGGCTTCTGTGACAGCTTCGCATCGTTGCCATCGGTCATTTGGATGAAAATACATCCCACACACTAGAAAATGTGACATTGCCATTATTCTCACCGGTGGATGGGCCCCTGAGCCTGTGACTGGATATGCGCGACCATGGAAGGTGAAGCAGCAGCCATGCACGCTAATGCCGGGGCAATCATCACTGCATGGCAAAGGCGTGCAGATGGTTGGCTCGTTTCTGGAACGGACCTCCTGTGCAGATGACTCTCCCAGGAACCAATTATGCTTCCAGAAGCGTCCACTTCATGTTTCGAAAGCGCTCGGAGCTTTGGGGATGGCATATTGTCACAGCAGGGATGGGATAGGCCAACTGGCAAAGTAGGGTGATAGCCATTACCAGGTCCGGTCTGTCAGATTACGCTGTGGTTCGAGCTTCTGGAGGAGTCAGCCACATCAAAGGATGTTTATCCGCTCTTCCCTTCGTCCTGTTCGCCTCAATGGATCGCCAAAGCCCTGGAAGCCTAATGCTATGAATGCGGTTGAGCAGACACTAGAAATTAGCCGCTCATGCAAGGACCATCCAATTGTCCAAACCCAAACCATGAAAAAAGACACCATCCGCTTGGACATCTCAGCATTCTCAGGCGGCTCAGGCCTCAGGTACTGCTATCGGCGGAAGTGTCACGGAACCGGCCGGGAGCCACCCACGGGACCAGTTTCACGCGAGCGAGGATCGGATCGATGATGGTTGTAGCCGTGGATACGTTGGAAACATCAGCCAACGACAATTCAATGTTCCTGGATAAAAGGTCGCATGTAAAACTAACTCCGCACATGAGAGATGTGATGACTCTGATGCTCCACTACTCCTGATTAGCGAATAAGGCGCAAGACCACAGAAGCTCTCAGAAAGGAAAATCAAGGGGAATGATGAACCTGTCTCTGTACTCCGTATTGTGGGACAAGAGCCGTGAGGGACCGGGTGAGCCAATTCTAGACTGCGAGTGCAGCAACCACCTGCGATGGGTGAGGCAAGATGCAGAGAGGCGTACCATCAAAAACAGGGCCACACGGCGATGTGATTGGATGTATAGGTCGACCCCGGCAAAGGCGAAAGTGATGATGGCACTTTGTCAGCCTATTAGGAGGAGAGATCATCGGGCGAAAATCGAGGACATGCGAAGTGTGGCCAGTGTTGCAGCCAGTCAGTCACAGCTGGCGCCAAAATACTAGTGCGGGGTTTTCTGTTCCATCGTCTCTTTGCATGACATGGCTGCAGCGGAGTCCTCTGAAAGGATAGCGGTGGTCAGACTGCATGCTGGAGGTGATGTCCCCTGGAAGCTGATTAGTTCATGTTGAGATAGAACACTATCCAGTCATGATGGAGCATGGAGGGGTACTCTGAAATTGCCCCGCAAGCCCTGGCTGATGACGGTTGGCTGCACTGCTGCTGGCTGGCTGCTCATCTGCCAAAGAAATGTCAGTACACCGGAGGATCATCAGGATTAGGTGGTTTCTCGCACCAAAGGGGAGGTATCCCCATTTTCTGTTGTCCTGCAGACCCTCCCAGAAAGCTGGAGCGAGGAACTGAGTTTATTCAGTACTAGACGAGAGCAAAATAAGGCGAGTAGAGAGATCACTGGTGCTCTTATTGGCATATGGGTATGCTCTTGGTCAAATATACTACTGCTGCTCACGGGGTGATAGCATCTCTAACAAATATGTAGTGTTGCAAGTAAGTACAGGGCTGTTGCTGAGTCTTGTTAGTGCACAGCATCGTCAATCATCCATCATACTCATCTCCATCGTCTCTCCAGCCTGATTCAAGGCTGAGTATTTATTTGTATCACATCTGTTCCTGATTTCCATTCAGCAGGACTGGTACCTAGAGCATCCTTCTCAGGATCTCTAGCAACCTGACTCTAGTCAATTGATTTTATGATATCCAATATAATTGATTCTCTTCTAGACTAGCTATATATCACTTCATCCTCATTCAATGCATGGCCGCTCCCTGAATCGTCAAAACCTTCTCCAATTGTCCGCGTTAATTGTCATTATCATTACTATCTATCAAATATCCTCCGCTTCTTTGGAGTCTCCAACAGACCAACTTTGAGCCAGACCAAGCGGGTCCCTAAACGTGGTTTCACTTTCGTCCTCTTCTTCTCGTCTTCGATAATAATAATTATCAATTAATCGATCTATCCACTTCCCAGCTACTCCGCCCACCTTTTGACCGCTAATTCGAATTGAGATCATCCCTTCCCCGGCAACCAAACGAGCAAAAGAAGAGAATCATTTGGATACTTAGAAAGAGACGACCCCGGGGGCACGCTCACTCTCTTATGTGTGATCTTTTGCTGAGCCTTCACTACCTGATTCCTACCAGCAGCGCTGCATCTTCCAAGTACCAACACCAATACCAACACCATCATCATTGTCATTATCATTATCATTATCATTGCACCAATCTCGTATCCCATTCCAACCCAACCTGCAGAGGAAGCGTCCCGATCGAACTCCATTTGTTCCTTCACCTCCTGTGGCATCATCGAGCATCTTCCACCTCGCTCTTCTTGACTTTCATCGTCATCACCGTCATAACTAGAGTACTCTCATCATTACTCATCTTGATTCATCTTTGAGGTGTTCGCCTACAATTCTGACTAAGAGTGGTGCCACTTCACCGACGTCGACAACCAGCGTGGCGCAGTCCATATTGTTCTTGGGGCCTTCACTGCTGGCCCTCAAACCCGTCCAATTCAAACTTTTCTCTCCGGCCTGTCCCTTTTTCGCCTTTTGAATTTTTCTCCGAGTGTGATACTATTATTCTAATTTGCACTGCTACTACCACTTTCGCCCCTCTATCTGACCAACAAATCAAGGGTGTCGGAGAAAAATACCCACGGAAATCCAGACCCAACTATCCACTCCTGATCCAAGAGGTGGCTCCTTTTTATATTAATATTAGTTCTGCCTCTTCCAATCATTGTCTTTCTGGCTGTCGTGGTTTTCAGGGCCGATTCCCCGTGGTTGTTCCCTTGCCTTGTCGTGTTCTTATTGCTGATCTCTCGCTTTTCCCACCCCCATATATTGCTCTCAGACCAGATTACATGATCCTCTTGTGAGCATTCTGCCGTCTTCGCCGACATTCTTAGATGAATTGGTCGTGTCTTGTGCCAGGAATCTGGATAACGAACCATTGATCGTCACGAGAACCCACGTCACGGTCGTCACCCCATCGCATCCGCCCACCTTATCCACCCGTACCTAGGTCGGCCCAGGTACACTCCCGTGCTTCCCACCGCCTCTCGCCTCTTCCATACCGCTCCCCTTGGACTACCATTTTGCTTTATCAACTCACCATTTCGCCTCTGGTACATCAATTCATTTTTATTTTCTTCATTCTATATCATTCATCGGATCATCACGCATTGTTGATGTTTTTCAATCGAATATTGATTTCCTCACATCATGCTATCGGCACCAGATATCGATCCATATGCTGTCCTAGGAGTTCAGAAGGATGCGACGCTCGCTGAGATCAAGTCCGCTCATCGAAAACTGGTCCTCAAGTGCCACCCGGACAAGGTCAAGGATGAGTCTCAACGCAGCAAAGCTCAAGATGAGTTCCAGCGGGTACAGCAGGCCTACGAGCTTCTTTCTGACGAGACGAAGAGAACCAAGTACGATCAAAAGGTTCGTCTGGCCGAACTCCGGCGCGAAATGGCGCGCGAAGGTTCCGCTGGCGGCTCATTCCCATATTCGTCCCCCCGTGGTAGCGGTACCTCCCGGGAGTATCGCGACGGGCGATATTATGAAGAGAGAAAGCCGGCCGATGCGGCTTTCTTTGAAGATGAGCTTCGGTACACGGAGGAGCCCCGCCCGATGTCCCGCAAGTACGACGAGTTCGAACGACGACGACCACGGACAAAGACGACCGAAGAAAAGAAGAAGTCCAAGGCGGTTCCCCTTGATAATCTTCGCACGGCGAAAGATACGGCTCGCGACAGCGTTAAATCGACCCACTCCAGTCGGGCCAAATACCGTACCAAGGAACGGCGGCGGGAAGCTTACGAAAAGTATGAACGGGCGGGACCGTACTACGACTCCGAAGGTGACTCCGACGATGCTTCGGATTCCAGTGCATCGTCCATCTATGTGAAAGTTAAGCGCCCTTCTGAGTCAAAAAGGAGTCGCGATTCGACGTCGAGAAAGACCAAATCGACTGATTCAAGCCGTCGTGCCGAGCGCGCACGGTACGATGACGATGATGACTATTCAGATGCGTGGGACTCCAAGCACGAGAAACTGCACACAACCGCACAGGATTATATTCTTCGCTCCAAAGCTGTACCTGCGGAGAGCGACCGGAGACATCGATCGTCTCGTTCCCCCCTCCGCCACCATGGCTACGAGTCTGCGGACCCCGAGCCATCGTCCCGGCGTCCCGGCCGCTCAAGCCGTTCGAGCCGGGAGGATGTGCGCCCTTCAACATCCCGCAACGGATCCTACGAACATCTGGAGCCTCAGCCCCGCACCTACGAGACCAAGAGACCCAGCATGCCAACGGCTGCCACCTCTCCGAGCATCAAGGTACCCTCTAGCACCGTCCGGCCGTCTATTCAAACTTCGCGATCTGCATCGAGTGCACAATCTCAATCTCGTTCGAGACGAGAGCCCAATCGGGTAGAACAAGTTCTCCTGAACATGGTTCGAAGTTCGACCAAGCCAAGGGGCGTGGAGAGGTATGATTCGGGCTATTCGAGTCCCGGTACTCCAGAAATGGCACCGGGGGATAGTCCTACCAAGACCTCCACGCGCTACAAGATCAAAGAGCAAGATACGGTTGTGGTCGAACCGGTCATGCCGCCGCCGCCCACCAGTTCGTCGAGACACTCGAGAGCGTACTCACCGCCACGCGCAGAACGCCTTTCGACCTCGACTCGATCCGCACCGAAACCGGTGCGGAGTAGCACCACCTACGCTTACACTCCTGAACCGTCGTCTCGCTACGAAAGCACTCGCCCGAGTGCTTCTAGACAGTCCTCAACAAGGCTCTTCGGCGAAGTCGAGTACAGCACGCATCCCAAGGACAAGGACATCAAGTATGCCCGCGAAATCCGGCCCGAGCACGTCATCTACACCCGGGATGCCTATCCTCGCCAGCACTACGACGAATATCGTCAACCCCCGGCACCACGGCGCCAATCCACCTATGCTTAATGAATGCACGACCGCACGATAACGACAGAAACCACATCATGTTGCAGCCTTTTCTTATTCTTTCTCTCCATCTTCTCAATCTCGCTGCAGGGCGGTGAAAGTCCTTGGACAGCTTCATTCTAGGTGGCTCAATTTTCTTTCGCTGATACTCTAGACGCCATGGATCGGTCTTGTGTTATCCGAGTCATCTCACTAATCGGCGTTGAGCGTCCGTCTGATTCTTTATTTTTTTGCCCCAATTTATCCTTCTTGCCTATATTTTTTTTCAGAGTTTTTGACAATTACCTAACACCATCACGCATGCGGTGGACTTCCAATCTATTGATCACATCGATCACATCACATTTGTTGGCGCACGGACTGGCTCTTGATCCTGAATGCATTTGAACCGATATGATACTGATACTGAACTGGGGGGCAGGACTAGGGAGCAAATGATGAATATCTATTATGACGATTAACGAATCACCTTGGGAGGAATAGCATAGCACCTATCTACATTTACAGAAATTGAACACTGGTCAGTGGCCTGCTTCATACTATCTCGTTTGTAAACTCGTCATCTACCTATTGTTGGTGTCACCTGAGGTCAAACAAGAAAAAAACTATCGGGAGTTTAAGGTTGGCTGGTGCCTGAACGCAGGATAGATGACATCAATTCTGCACATCACCCCCAAGGAAAACAACAGTAGGCATGTGGATCTAAATACCTTCCCTTACCTTACCCTGTGGTATGTTGAGTCTACCCCAGGTTAATGATCCGATACCGAACATGCTCGTGACATCATATGGAATCATTGCTGCCTTGGATATGATGACACATGACCAGCCACACGACACTTTTTCCCACCCCTCAAAAACTGCGCCAACTAGGAAAAGCGCTCTGGTTTTCCTAACTCCTGTATTATACGGGTCGTTGTACGGCAAAGCCAGGGAGCTGCTGCTATCCAAAGCCTTCTGCTATGCCCCGCAGCTGGGTGAACACATACACCCGCGGCATATCCCCCATACATTCCACATAAGGGAGTGAGTGATACATGAGTCCTCTGCCATTTGCTCTAGCGATTGTTCTCCGTTCCCCGCGAGGCGGAGCGATACAGGAAGGGATCAGTCCCACCGGGCCAGAATTGATTCGATGAACGGGGTAAATGCAGCATTTGTATGTTTTATCAATTGAACCTTATGTTTGGTACTACAGTAGGAATGAGTGATGACAGATCTTAATCTGGTAGTCGATGTCATAGGGGTTGTGTTTGTCTGAAGCTTGCTACTGTACGACCCTACAGGCGTCTCGGAACACCTGCTCATCACATCCAGTCAATTCCTAACCTGAATCTAATGGGCGAAGCATATGGCAAGAGAGACAACCACAGTGAAAGGGTATGTGTGCAATGGAAAGTAGGCCAGAGTTCCAATTGTATGAAGAAAAAGTATAATTTTGCCCACCAACAGTTGAAGATGATAGAGGATGCTGTGGCAATGACTTTCAGAGGTATTACTGCGTCAATATTTGATGTGTGTCTTCTATAAACATGAATTCCCAACGTATCCTGCTGCTCATCAAGGCTCGGACCAGTCGGCCTGATCCGTCACCGATTCTGACCCGTCTTTTGAGTATGTAACTCGGAGACGAAGGCGAAGCTTGGGTGGGAGTGCCTAGATGTTGTTAGCTATGAGCTGACTGGCGAGTCTCAAATGCCGATAAACTTACACCACTGAGGGCTGCAATCTTTAGCATCTGCACGCCTTCGTCTCCCGCAGAAAGCTCAGATTTGTTGATCGCGCTAAGTTGAAGCCGTTGACTCTTGGGCACCGCAGCTTGTAACCCGACATTGGAGAATTGACTAAAGTCTGAGATATTGCGGAATCGGGCCTGGATCTGTGCATTCCCGTTACCGCCCCGCTGCACTTGCAAGGTAAGAGTAAGGTCGTTCTTGTTGTATGCCGTATGAACCGCCGCAGCCGACGGTGATGGGGCTGGGGATGGGGCGGATCCGAGTCCGCCAAGTATATCCACAGATGCGGATGCCGGCTCCGCTGGGCGTGGTGAGGGGGTAGCTCCGTTTGATGAACCGAACAGATCCATGATGGCGCTCGTGTTGACGGACTGGGCAGGTGCGTGTGCGGCCTGGAAAGCGGGCGAAGAGATGCCAGAGTCTCCACCGAGGATGTCCGCGAGCAGGTCTGCGGTGTTTTGAGAACCGTTGGCCGTCGGGCTCGTTGCTGGAACATCGGCGCCGCCCATGAGATCGACGAGCAGATCCTGCTCGGCCTGCTTGGCAGGCTTCTTCGACTTGTCTTTGAGAAGCTTACTCTGGCGCTTCTTGGAGGGAGCACCAAGGACCCTCTGTTCCTCGCGGATCTCGGGAGGTGGCATCCGTTCCAGCACACCTCTGCGAATTTGATCGTAGCCGAATAGGTTGGTATATTCGACCGCTCGCTGTTGGATCTCCACGCTCAGATCGGCGGTCCGGCTGTTGAGGAAACGGCGGAGACGCTCTATCTGCGCAGGATCTGTCATGCGCACGGTGAGCTTCATCGATGCCGTCGTAATATACTCAATCACAGTCTGCGTCGCGTATGTGCTGTTGAGAATATTGTTGAAGAGGTCAACAATGTCGCTTTCCTTGACCTCCTTGACGAGTTCCTCTTCCTCATACTGACCACCACGGAGCAAGCTATCACCATATTCACCAATGACCCAGGTTGCCGCAAGCGTCAACCCCTCTTGAGAGATATCCTCTTTCAGGGATGTGTAGAGCTTTTGCACGCAGTACGTCTGCAACTCCGGCGTGGTGGCGATCAGGCGCACAAACGACGACAGGATTTGTTCCTTGACGTACGCACCGGCCAGCTTGAGGACACGCAGAATGGTGTCGACGTGCCAGCGCTTGTTAGGGGCGAATCGATCAGCAGCGATACCAATCTGGGTTGTCATGGCTGGCTTGAACTCGTTGTCGGCAACCTCTAAGAAAGCGAGCAGTTCCCGGACGAGGACACGCACGTTCGACTCGTTGATCAGCATGAAGCTCAGGTCGAGGGCTCGTCGCCTGATGCTGATATCCGGGTCACGGAGACATTCCAGGATGGTGTTGCGGTGTCTCTGAACAGCATTGGGCTCGATCGCTACCACCTTATTCAGGGTATTGAGCGCAACGTAACGAATGTTGTTGTCTTTGTTGGAGAGGAATTTTCCAAGGATATTGACACCCAAGACGCGCAAACCAGAGTCGGCCTCGATGTCAAGAATGGTGAGAACGGCCTCGTAAAGAATAGCGTTGCCTACGTTTTTGGTGGAATCGGTGTTGGTAGCCACCTGGGCCAGAATGTCGTTGATCGACTCGCTGGTTGCCGCATCCCCTCTTCCGAGGACTTTCAATAAGCGGAGTATCTTGACCTGAAGGAACGGGTCCGTGATGCCCGAGACATCGTGCTCGGGAGCGTAACCGGAGGTCGTCAGTCCTTTCAAGGCACGGACAAGACCGGGGGCCAAGGGCCGGAACATCTCAATCACGCCCTCTTGCCCTTCCTCGGCCTCCTCGGCCTCGCACATGTCTATTACCAAGGTCAAGCCGCACAGTAGCACGCCGTGGTTTCGGTCCGACAACAAGGCCTTGGCCTTCTCGAGGAAATGTTCCTGCAAGTCTGGAACCTTACGGCAGATACGCATGGCACACAATGCTGCCTTCCGCCGGATGTAGGGATTGGCTGTGGAGAGGAGGGACTCGACTTCGGTGAACAGATCTCGAGACATCTCGACGGAAGCGATGTTGCCCAGGGCACATAGCGCGAGACCGACGATATATTGGTTGGAATGGTTGAGATCACTGAATCCTGTCAGCCAGGACACTCCGCAAAGCAGCAAGCAGTTGCCGAGACAAAGACCCACTTCTTCAATGAGTTGGTCACCAAGGTCAACACTTCCTGATTCTCATCCAGCAGCAGCATGGTACCCAGGTACCCCAGCCGCTTGTCGGCGAATCGATGGGACGCCAACAGTTTCAGGCATTCGATCTGACCAAAGTGTGTTCGTTCCCCAAGGGTGAAAAGATAGAGTAGTTTGGCGACATTGTTTCTCCTGCAAGCATCATGTATGAGATGGTTGTCCGGCAGAAATCACAAGGTGCTGGTGTATGGTGTATAATGCTGACCGGACTCCCGAATCATGGCTCTCTTCTCTGAACGACGCACGAATAGCGGCACTTTCTTTTTGGATCACTGCTCGTTCATCGGCAATCGTCTTGGCCGATCGAACATTCCGGATAAATTGTTTGACTGTTTCGAGCCCGCAAGTGCGGCGACAAATCGGTTAGTGATTCATTTGCCAGCTCAGAGAAGGGGGGTGGGGGGTTCACGGAGGGCAAACACATACGGGATGTCATGGCGGTCGCAAGGACCCCCGAACGGGGAGGAAGATAAAAGGATGTAGGGGTTGCGACGATCGGAGGAAGACAGGGAAATTAAGAAGAAGAGAGGGGTTGCGAAGAAACCTGTCTGCGCACTACCCGAAATCGAACGAGAGGATGACTTTCTTGGACAATATTGTGATAGCTGCCCTTCTAAGGGAGCATGTCGAGCCTCGCCCGTCCTTTGCTCGATCTGGCACTCTTGGCAGCCTCTTGTTTGGGCTTAGCGTCCCTCGTGCCCTGACTGGATCACGTGGGGTCCTCTCGTGATAAGCTCTCCATGTGGCAGCCTAGGAAGTAAGGCATCAACTTGGATGCCTCAGCCCTCAGGAAACAATCAATACCACGTATTGTAAACATAATACCGGAATTCGGTCGAGTCGCGGCTCCGTTCCGATTACTACGAAGGATCAACAATATTATGATGATGGCTATGAAGCGATGACGTGAGCCGCGTTGGATCCATCCATATATCCATAATTCCATATCGTATCCGTATAGATATCTCCCTCTAAACCATAAACCATGGGGGCAGAGCTATTCCGGCTTCAGAACACTGCCGTTGCCCTGCTGTGCCTTGGAACTCCGGTCGATCCGCTACTTTGATGTGAAAGAATTCCTCCTTTTCCGTCCGTCGTTGGTCCCTGCGCAGATCATCAGTCTTACTCAAGTTCCGACTCTCAAACTGTGGTTGATGGTAGGATCCACAAACAATACACATGACACATATCGTCAATTCCTCTTTCCTTCAGGTTCCGAACTCTTATCATATATAACTTCCTCAGAACCTCCTTTGCGGTTGATGTGGGAACAATATCGATGTGAACTTCGTTACTCTTGGCCCTCGTCATCAGGATGTCCACTGCCGTCTTACAGCGCAATGGCAACGGGTTGCCACGCGCGCGCGCTGTGAAAAAGGCCGAGGAGGGTGTTGTGACACCTACTTTAGATAGAATCGCATCTGTTGATTCAAGGTTGGCAGGACTTACATCAAAGAGAAAATGCACTGAAACTTGTGCTAACTTCTTCGGATCAGTGGTCGCTCAACCCCCATCGCCGATGATGCGCCCCCCTCAGTACATTCGATATCTACCGCCAGAAAACAGGCGCGAGCTCGGACTCGCTTGTTCTACACCATCAATTATACTCCTCGCGTATCGCATTTCGACCCCAGAAGCGACCATCACAATTTCCGCGGCTTCTTCACCCTGTTCTGGATTGCGCTGTTTATCATGGTGGTCACGACTGTGCTCCGGAATATCAAGGATACTGGTTCCCCATTGAGAGTGAGGATGTGGGGTCTGCTGTCGGCGAACGTGTGGGAATTGGGCCTCAGCGACCTCGCGATGGTTGTCAGCAGTGGGCTCGTCGTGCCGCTACATCATCTGTTTAGGAGCAACGGTTTGCTGCGGTGGGGGCGCGCTGGTATGATTGTGCAGAGTCTCTTCGAAGCAACATGGCTTGTGCTGTGGATCAAGTGAGTGCGCCAAGCTCAAGCCGGATACCTGGAATCTAATAAAGTCTCTAGCTGGCCTTTTATGATGCGCTGGACCTGGACAGCCCAAGTTTTCTTGACTCTACATACCCTTGTCTTTCTCATGAAGATGCATTCATATGCGTTCTACAATGGACATCTGAGCGAAACGGAGCGTCGACTGGCTTCACTAGATAAACCTGGCTCGGTTTCACTCGATGCAGCGGTCCGATACCCAGACCCGGAACCTCGCGGACACCCGACACACCCGCATAGCGGCCGTACACGATCTAAATCGGTCACCGAATTGCGCGAGGATCTGGCGTCTGAATTAACTTCACCCCTGGGACGCGTGACCTATCCACAGAACCTCTCCCTCACCAACTACCTCGACTACATCTTCTGCCCGACGCTCTGCTATGAGCTGGAATACCCTCGGAACAAGAACAGACAATGGACTGAGTTGGCCGCCAAAGCTCTGGCGGTCTTCGGCTGCATCTTCCTCCTAACCCTGACGAGCGAGGAATTTATCGTGCCTGTCCTGAGCGAGGCCAGTGCCGAACTACACCT
The DNA here is from genome assembly GCF_002237265.1 of Aspergillus thermomutatus. Classification (NCBI taxonomy): domain Eukaryota; kingdom Fungi; phylum Ascomycota; class Eurotiomycetes; order Eurotiales; family Aspergillaceae; genus Aspergillus; species Aspergillus thermomutatus. The sequence continues at coordinate 21,410 of NW_020798231.1, read as the reverse complement.
GGTACACGGCGCCTCCGAAAAGGCATTGATCCTGGCCGAGACCATCAGCATGCTCCTGTTCCCATTCATGATCACATTCCTGTTAGTCTTTCTGGTCATCTTCGAGTACGTGCTCGGCGCATTCGCAGAGATCACCTGCTTCGCCGACCGCCAGTTCTACTCGGACTGGTGGAACTCCTCTGACTGGTACGTATCCTACAGCCGCCCCCGCCGGGCTACAACGACGCAATCTAACCAATGAGTGGTACAGGCTCGAATTCTCCCGCGAATGGAACATCCCCGTTCACCACTTCCTCCGCCGCCACGTCTACTTCCCTTCGCTGTCATACTTCTCCCAGCCCGTAGCCATGTTCATCACGTTCCTCGTGAGCTCCGTCTTCCACGAGCTCGTCATGGGCTGCATCACCAAGAAGTTGCGCGGCTACGGCTTCCTAGCCATGATGCTCCAGATGCCCATCGTGGCCGTCCAGCGGTCGCGATTCCTGCGGGGGAAGAGGACTCTTAACGTGCGTCTCCTGTTCTTCTCGATTATGGACTCGGCTTGCTAACTGCGTCTTGTGTTGTACATGTACAGAACGTCTTCTTCTGGCTATCTATGATAACTGGTCTGTCGATGGTGAGTTTTGCCACTCCTGCCTGTTGATGCATTCGCTGACGTTGTCTAGATGTGTGCTCTGTATGTCCTGGTTTGATGTGAATGATATACATTGGGGGCGGTAGAACGGCGGCTCTTTCAGTTACTTGTACTATAGTGTATGTAGTAGAATTGGTTATATACCCTCTTGTTGAAAGTGTACGAAGTGTACCCAACTGATAGATTGTAATTCGTAGTACAGTCTTATAATTGACAATGGAAATGATACCCACCTCTTATTCCGGTCGTAATCAAGGCCTAGCTGGATAGAAGGGGCATACGGTCCCCAAAACCTCGGTTTGACACAAAAATCATCGGTCTCGTATGACATACACTGGGGGTGTCGACGACGACTGTCTCTATCAACCAAACTCAATGCGCGGCACACCTAAGCTCGAGAATAGAAGCAACCAGATTGAACAACACCGTCAAACGCCCGAACCAAGCCAAAATTGTCTTAAACGAGGAAACCAAGAGCAAGTAGTGATGCAGTTCAACGACACGCGTGACTTAAATGTGCTCGATGGGCTCCTCGGGCAGCAGAATCTCCCTCTCCCGCCTGTCACGGGGAAGACATGCTTTGAGAGGGGGACGGATGATATCATTAAACAAAAAGGTGCCGTAAACGAGAAGCGCAAAGCCGAGGACTTGCAGCCACTTGAATGTTTCCCAGCCGAGGGCGAGCGAAACAAGCCAGATGAAGAGTGTCCGGCAGGTGTCGATCGTACTGCGGGAGGTGGCAGACACGGTTCGGGTGACCGAAAGGCCGAAGAAGTTGAAGCCTCTGTGAGAGAATAACAGATTAGCCTCTTGTACTCGGAAATGTGCATAAGACAAAGAGAGGGATCTTGGGCAAGCACGTACCCAATGCTAATCATAATCAAGACGCTGGATATGGCGATGTACTTGTTAGACAGGATCTGATGCCATCCTTCTTTGGCGTCAAAATAGCCGTAACGACCCGCTTCCGTCCGTCCTACGGTCAGGTAGAGAACGATGGAACCAATGACAGTCACGGAGAAACCGAACACGCCTTCCCAGCCAACGACCTGAAGAGGGTCCATGGCGTAGTTCTCGAGAATCCACTCCTCCAGCACGAACTGCGAGGCGGTGAAGATTTGCGCCGCTGCAATCAGCAGCACACCGATGACAGCCTTGATCGCTTCAGGAGTCTTCGCAATCTCCCGAGCTTCCATCACAGCCCGAGTGGCAATTGCAAGAGTATCCTCCTGTGAGATATCATGGCCTTGGTCCTGGCCGAAGAGTGCACCGGCAAGTCCAACCAAGGCGACACCAAGGACCACCACGAACAGTGCAATCCACTGGTATAAGAACAGCTTACGACGGAGGAACAGAACACTGAAAAGGCCGACAAAGAGAACCAATGCTCCACGCGTCATCTGGTAGATGCTGGCCGCGACGAAGAGCAGACCCACGTTCATCAGAGTCGTACCCGCGATATCGCAGCATGCCGGCGCAGCGAGAAGTAGAATCCGACGTCCACTGAGGTGTACCCGACCTTCCGCATCGGTGTGCTTGGGAGTATGGTTGGATGCATCAGGACCGTCAATCGTATGGTCCTCCTCATCACCTATGTCATCGGCGTGGACGGGATTATATCCGCCCGCCAGAAGAGGCGAAGAATTGGGCGACAGACGCGGATATATAAACGATTGGTAAACAAATGAGGCGAATATCACAAGCCAACAGCCCATTTCTCCAATAAACATCTGAACACTATCATCGTTGCAATATTAAATTAGCGTCGACTCTGTAACATAGTGGATACAGGATGGCGGAAACCCACGTCTGAATGACCGGCTGCTCGAACGTATGCCGATATTTAGGGTCTGGAGAGTCGCAGTTTCGTACACATTGCATATCCTTTCAAATGACATTAGCTAGAGATAAGGAGCAGGACGACTCCTGGTATCAGACCTGATACTTATTGAGGATTGTATTGCAGACCCCGGTCACGAGCATCATCGTGACCAGAAACGGTATCACAGCCTGACTAGCCATCTTGCACCATAAACCAGAAGAAGTGTGTACTGCGTATACGATATGCAAAGCTTTCTAAGATGATAGCTAGCTAGCTAGGAGCCAGTTCGACAATGACAACGCGGACTCAAAAAAGATAATCGAGGCTTGATCTCCGAGATGATCGATCCAGCGAAGTTCAGAGACCAGAAAACAAAAGGTCAAATCACAATCAGTTATTGAGCATCCATTCTGGGCAAAAGATGAGGGGGTCAATGAAGAGAACAAAGGGCGGAGGCGAGTTGAGTGCGTCAGTGATGGAGGCTTATCAGCTCCCTATCATCTATCAGCGTGCTTACATCAGCAGCTGATCAGCCGGAGTCTGGGCTTGGCAGTGCCTTGGTGCCTAGGCACATGACCTAGGCACATGATTGGGAGCACACCAGATTGAACTGGATAAAAGTCATAATATTAGGATGATTATTGCAAGTACCCAATATTTCTCACCAGGAATGCTCTCGAGTCTTCCCTTATCTAGACAATTGACATAAAGTCCCCCTCGCTTTTCCCATTTTGCTCACTCCAGATAACACCATGGCTAATCTAACCAGATCAACAAGATGAAAATGGCACAATGAAACAGAAATCAAAACCCACAGGACCATGTGGGATACCCAGAACGATAAAGCCGAATGTAGAAAACAAACCGGAGCCTCCCGTTCTCAGGCCGTACCTTAATGTACACATAAATCATTCCTATTTACGCCAGGTAAATGAATATCGCGCATTTCAGCGGCGAAGTGCCAACTTTGTTACATGGCATAGATGGCAATGCCATTGTCGTCAATAGTCATGGTCCCGTCCTTCAGGTCAGCAGCATCCCAGTCGAAATTCTCCCAGGAGTCGTTAACCACGAGCCCGTCTTCAAAACGAGAAGGAACATTGACCCAGTCCATTGGGATCCAGCTATCCTCAGAGACATCGAGCTTGCCGCTAGCATCCTGGATCTTGGGAACCTCGCTATCCTTTGGAGTCTGCGTAGCAACGCCAGTTTCGACAGAGTCAGGAGTATCCTCAGACTGGGCATTGGCGAACATGTCCGGGTTGATGAACTCGTCCATAGATCCAAAGCCAAAGCCGGAATCGCCGCTGAAATCCATAAATGTATCTTGAATTGTCTCGAGAGAAATGGTGCTATCTGCCCAAGGATCCTTGGTGACCGCAGCAGGAGGTGCAGCAAGATCCACCGGCTTGACGGCCTCCTTCTTACCATCCTTGCTCGGGCTTGGCTTGAGCGCCGACGAGGTGGGAACTTTGGCCGCAGTTGTACGAGGAGTCTGCTGAATCGAGGCAGGAGAAGCGGGCTTAGCGCCGGCCGGTCCGGGCGCGCGACCCACACCTGTAGTACTAGGAGCAATTGCTTCGCCTTTGACTTCATGCTTTGCGGAAGACGGAACCACACCGGCGGTAGTAAGGTCCTTCTTGAGATCTTGAGGTTGTGCTCCTTCATCCTTCACAAGGCTAGTGCGGAAGCTTTCAATAGCGAACTCGAGAGGATCGTTGATCGGCTCCTCCACCTTGTGGCTTTCTTCGATATGTTTGTCAAGTGCATCCTGAGTCGCGAACCCGAGATGGTGATGCTGACACTCAACGACGCTGCACTTGAATGGGCCTCCCAGGACTGGAGTAGCCGTTTTCGCGTCAGGCACGGCCTGCTTAGCCGCCTGAAACTTCGAGACTGGCGTGCCAGGGGCTTGACCTTGGGTGGGAGTCCCACCAGGGTGAGACTGCTTTCTCTTCTTCGAAGGAGGAATCTTCAACTTCTCGGGTGGAATGCTTCCCGGGCCGTAAGCGTGCGGGACTCCCTGGGGCGATGGTGCTCCAAAAGGTGGCTGCGGCACTGCAGAGGTTGCCGAAGCAGCCTGGCTCGAGGCTCTTCGGGCTCGCTGGAGAGCCTCTTCCTGTTGTTGAAGCTGCTGCAAGTTACTTGCGTTCAGAGCAGGCATATTGTTTTGGTTGGGCTGCGGCATGGTAGAGGACCCGTGTGACACACTCGGCCGCTGACCTGAAGGCTGATTCTGCTGCTGATTCACCCGAGCGATCATAGCGTGGAAAAGCCTCCTGATGTAATTGATGGTGCCGGTAAGATACTCGGGGGCAATAGTGATCTGGTCATTGAGCGTCCAATCCGGGCCGGGTTTAAATTGCCTCATTAATTGTATACGCTACGTCAAAATTGAGTCAGTATGCAAATTCCGGGAGGAGCGGAGTCAAGGGACGACTGCGGACATACCATTGCAAGTAAACTGCGAACGTTCTTCTCCTGGCCGGGGATCTTCGAGAACCATTGGGCAAGAGTGTCCATTCTACCAAGCATGTCGGTGCATTCACGAAGTTGTTGGGTCATGGTAGCTTTCTGGTCAGGCGAAACGGTAATAGGGTCCGCTGGAGGAGCATTCTTCGCGATATCGTTGTAGAGTTGTCGGATCTTCTCAGGTAGATTGTTCCATGCTTCCTCTGCCGCTGCTCGACTGATCGGAACACGTTGTTGACCTTGTTGTCTGCGCATTTGCACTAACTGCATACGTTGTTGAGGGGTCATTGCAGCCAGTTGCTCGGGCGTGATAGCCATATTTGGTCTAGTAGGCGGCGCCGATACTCCTCCTTGAGTAGTAGCTGGCTGGGCTGTCTTTGAGACCGGTGCTGCTTGGGCCTCTGCGGGCTCTTCAGTGACTGATTTGCGCTTGGTGCCTTGTTTGGGAGCGGAGCCCTTTGTGCCCTTCGCAGCCGCCGCATTTTGAGCCTTGGCAGGCTGGTTCTGTTGGTTTTTCTGGGGGGTAGGCTGCTGAGAACCCTGCTTGGCCTGAGAAGTGGTAGAAGGCCCGGTCGACGGAGGTTGTTGCACCGTCTGATTCTGCTGGTTCTGGTTCATATTCTGCGCGGCCAAAGCCTGGGCTGCTCGGTTCTGGGCCACCTGCATCAGTTGTTTTTGCCTGTTCCGCAGGATGATTTCGCGGAGCTGGTCGTCGGTGTAGTTCGCCACTTGAGCACCCAAGCGCTGGCGAGCCATTTGAATTTCGGTGGCGGTGATCGGCCGCAATGCTGGCATGTTCATTGGTACCTGCTGCTGGCCCGCCTGGAACGCTTGTGGATTCACAAACGGCTGAGGCTGACCCTGGAAGGACATCATCTGCCCCCAGTTGCCCTGACCATTCTGGTCCATGTTACGGACGGCTCCTTCTTTGCCCTGAGCTACAATCTGGGCAAGATGTAGCTTCTGCAAAGTCATGAGTTTTTGCAAATCAACTCCCCCGAGAGCTTGTGGGTTTGCAGCCACCCATTGTTTCAATTGACCCCAGGTTTTGATATGCTTCGGGACTGGGGAAACCATATTCGGGTTGTTAGCAAGGATCGCAGGAGGAAACTGGATGCGATCCATCTCCTTGACCTGATCAGGCGTCATCTCTATGCTCCCACTTTGCTGCCGCAGAAGCTGAAGCTTGTACAAGTCGTGCTGCCTCTGTTGCTGTTGTTGTTGTTGCCGCTGCTGAGCCGACATCTGCTGTCCCGCGAGCATCTGATTGGGTATTTGTGCACCGTTCATTCCGGCGAGTTGCTGTTGCAGTCCGAGAGCTCGCATATTCTGATTATTGCCCATCTGATTGTTCACCATCTGCTGATTCTGACCGGCTTGCGACATATTCTGCTGCATGGGCAACGGTTGCTGACCAGCATTTGCTCTTGCGAGAGCTTGGTTGTTTGCGAGAGCACGACGCTGTTGATTCAGAAGAAAAGCATTAAGCTGTTCAGGGGTCATTTGAGCCAGCTGTTCGTGTGCCGCGGGTGGGAGACCAGGAGGAATCTGGGGTCGGCCTTGCATTCCGGGCTGTCCAGCAAGACCCTGCACGCCATTGGGCTGTTGTCCCATCCCTGGAGGCCGCGACGGTGGCCGAACTTGAGCGGCCACCTGCACTGGGGACATCTGCCCGGGTGGCATGGGGCGGTTCAACATCGGCATAGCGGGACTTTGAGATAGTTGTTGCTGCATCTGTGGATTAGCCTGGCCTGCTTGCGATGATATCGCCATTTGCGCTTTCTGGGCCGCTTGAGCTCGTGCTTGTGCTTGGGTCTGCGCTTGGGGTTGAGGTTGGAACTGTGCTGCCTGCTGATTTCTATCCTGCTGAACGGTTTGGGGGTTCTGCAGGTGCTGTGCTGCGAGAAATTGAGGGCTGATAGAGGCGCCATTGAGGTTGGCCTGACCTCCTTGACCCATCTGCTGGCCCACTTGGAACATGTTCTGAGGAGCAGAGAATGGCGGTTGATTCATTTGGGAAGAGCTGGCAGGCACCACGAGTTGACCTGCTTCTTGTGAACGCAACCCATCCGCTTGCTGGCCCTGGATGTTCTCGACATTGCCGATGAAGGACGTCTGATCAAGACTCTGTTGGTTGCCCATGGGAAACCCCGAGTTGCGCTGAAAGGTCATCATATTCTGAAAGATTTGCCGCTGCTGAGGATTCATCATGGGATCTGTCATCATGGCCGCGTTAGGGTCGACACCTGCGCTCTGCGCTCGTGCCATTTCCATGCGGTTTCGTTTATGTCTTCTGAGTTGATTCAAAGCCTGGCAGCGGAAGAAGTATGTGATTGGATCCATGTTCTTTCGGGTGAGGTATTGTCTTTGCTCTGGTGTCATATTCTGTAGGTTCATGCGAATCTTCTCCATATCTTCCTGGGGCGTTTTGGCAAGGATCTGGTTGGCTATCCGACAGACATGTTCATATTCTTGAGCTGAGAGAGTATTGAGATCGTCAGGCAGGGAAGCGTTGCCACCCGGTCGTTGTTGCGCACGCTGCTGCTGGAGCATAGCCTGATTCTGCTGCGACTGTTGCTGCTGCTGCTGCTGTTGTTGTGACTGCTGCTGCTGTTGGCGCTGCTGAATTGCAGCTTGTTGGGTGGGATCATTGATGCCGATCGGCATTTGCTGTTGTCCTGGCATTGGAGATGCTTGCACAGGTCGGTTTAATTGCTGAGGAAATCCATTCTGCCCTACCCCAGGCATACCCGCCGCGGGTCCTTGGGGCATCATCCCATTCTGCATAACTGCGGCCTGTCTCGCTCTCGTGTCTCGTATGTGGATTAACTTCTCGTTGCATTCCTTGTCGTAGTCGACCTGTGAAGATATTCGAGATTAGACTATCTGTGGGGACAGCGGGGAGGGAAGACTTACTTTCTCCCTGGCGTCTTTGAATGCTTTCTGCTCAAAGCTCATTGCAGCTTGAGCCGCGCTCTGAAAATCAATTCGAGGCTGAATCAACCGGAGGGAAGTAATCCTTTGTTGGACGGAAGAGTTAGTCCAATGAGACGGGGAGAGAGACAGAGAAAACCACAGAGTTGCAGAACATGAATTGATCAGGGCCATTGAGCAGTAAGTGAATAGAAGCTTAGCACTCACATCTGATAGACCTTGACAGCTCGGTCTTTAATCGGGACTTCCGCTCTCCAACCGGTAAAAGGACCCTGGGCTTGAAGCGCCTGAGCCACCTGGTTCATTATTACCGATGCATTTTCATTTCTCTGCGGCATCTGCGTCTGGCCGTGCGGATTGGCTCCGCCAGGCATGCCCCCGCCAACATTGGGGAAGTTTGCGGGATTCATGACTGCAGCCCCGTCAGAGGGGATCGGCGAGCAATCCGCGAAAGCTTTCCTGTCCCGCCAGCATTCGCTGGTAAATCCAAATGGTTCTCACACGCTGCAATGTATTTTTTTTCTGTGCCGAACCGCGAGGGTTTTCGAAGAGGTTCTTCAGTGAGATTGAGTGGTTGACAAGTCTTCAGGTGAATGGAGAAAAGGGCAAGAATATAGAAGGGTTTATGATGTATGACCGCCGTGAGGTAGACTGAAAGCAGGCTCGAAGGTGAAGAGATATCGTAAGATCTGCGGTTTCGAGAATCGTTGCAGGTGAAATTAAGGTATGTATGTGGGTTTGAGGAAAATGAGAGAACGTAGAGTTTCGAGGACCAACGCAGCAGAGAAATCGAGGCGTTTGGGCACCGGTTATCAGTCGAGGCGGGTTCGCTGGCAGAAGTCGGAAAAGTGGCTTGGGGGGGTGAGGAATGACACTGCGCCGGCAGAGGATGGACAGGGATGTTGCGACAACGTCGCTTGCAGAATATCGTCCGAATAGTAGATAGAGGAGGACTCTGGCAGACAACAAAGGGGGGTCAGAGGAATCGACCGAGGATGATGATAATAATAATAAAAGTAATGATAATAGTAATAATAGAAGAAAAGAGAGAAAGAGGGTCTCCTGAAAGTGCGTAACAATGAAAATTAGAATGAATCTCTGCGCAAAAGGAAATCAGGCACGAAGTATAAGAGAAAGAGGGGGTGTTATTCGGATTATTCAGATCAGAAAGAGGAAGCGAAGAAGAAAAAAAAGGGAAGAAACAATTAGACGAGAAGAAGAAGAGCGTAAGAACAAGCGGGCAATCCACGTTCAGTGGTGTGGAATAATAATTCCAGCAGACAATTGAAATGAAATGAAATGAAATGATGGACGGTCGGGGAAGAAGATCTGGAGGAGGAGTTGGCTGGTGGTGGTGGGCTTACCGTAGAAGAGCTGCCTGGTGGCGTGGATGATATGATGGGTCGTCAGCTGGAAGAAAAAGGTGGAATGGAAGTATTATCCAGATAGAGGTGGGAAGATCAGAGAACCAGCTTCTTCCTCTTTTTCTTCTAATTCCTCGAGAAAGGGTGTAATTAAGGGAAGAAGTGAAAAAGGAAGAAGAAGAAGAAGAAGAAGAAGAAGAAGAAACAATCGAAGAGGGAAAAGACAAAGAGGATGTGAGAAGGGTCCTTCGAATGGACCAGTGAATATGAAGCTCATAAAATGAAGAGAAGTTTAGAAAAGAAAAACGAGGGTGGAGCAGCCCAACAAGGGAGGAAACAGTCAAGAAACTGAAGCTGAAGATCCTCGTAGTGGTACTAATTATTACTGACAGACTCTGGAGGCTCACTAGCTGAATAGGTAGTCCATAGAGATACTCCATTGTCCACTCAGAATCATCATCCCAAACAATTCATCTTGCAGCTACGACTCTACGAGCCTACGAAATAGATAGATAGATAGCACCAAGTCAATAACCTATCCAAGTCCTAATTACCTATGGGTTTTGGCGGCACTACAAGAAGACTAAGTGGCTACTAAGTACTAACAAGGTACTAGACCCTTCAGGCGGTTTGGGATTTGATCCAAAAGTCCCAGAAAGCTTTAGTTGACGGGAGCGGATGATGGACCCAGCGCTACCTTACTACTAAGGTACTAGTTAGTTGTAAACTAACTAGTAGTAGTACCAGTCTATACCGGTACTAGTTAAGTAAGTACCTACCTGGTACCTTGGGTTGGAAATTGGAATTCTACAAAGAAATTGAGGATGATCTGGATGACAATAATCAGGACGGTTGTCATAGGGAGTAAGGTACCAAAGGTATCGCTCGCATCTGTCAAAGGACTGCTTCTAACAATAGGTGCCCTTGACTGGCTAAATTTTGACGCAAGGTTCTGAGACTCAAGAGTCCAGACAGCGTACCTAGTAGTACCTCTACTCCGAGGATTGTACCTACTACCAGGAAAATGGTACCTATTATTTGCTATGGGTGTCGCGGAAATGCTCAGTACTATTATAAGGGACCTCCCATCATAGACTAAGTCATATGGAGTTCATCGACTGGTACCTTTCAGTATGTACGTACCTTAGTAACATTATACATTCTATCTACTCCGTAGTAGGTAGCTAATGAAACAAGCTGTTGTCAATCATCATAAACCCCACCGACTCACTTAGACCAGCCTGACCAGGTAGTATCTACCACAGGAGTACCAGGTAGAGTCAACATCAATAATTAACATCTGAAGAATAGACTCATAATGAAGATCTCTTATTTGTTTAGACTTCTTCACGAAAATATGCAGCAGAATTACTGCAAACTCCAGAGTGAAGCATGCCAGGGTGCTTGGAGGTACCCACCTCTTTGCTCTGTACCAGTGGTCTTGTTTCTTTTTTCGGCTCCCCTTGTCAGGCAATATCACGTGATGGCTGCCGTCGTCACCGTCCGTCTTATCATCAACGACAGTCCCTTTTTCCGTTGGGGCCTGCATACGTACCTTGATGATGATGATCAAGAAGATCCACTACTACTACTACTACTAGATAGATAGTCTGGATCACCGGATTACTGGACATCTAACTTCGACGTATTATTTGGGTCGCTCAAATCCATCTTTTTCCTTCCTCGTTTTTGTTTCTACCACATATCTACAGTCCAGGCTTTCTCTCCATCACCTTTTCGGCCTTTTTTAATCTGTCCTACTCCTGCAGGCTATCTACAGCCTCTCCGCTCGATAGTCTCTCCTTTACTGTCACGTTCCTTGCATTTCCTCTCATCATGATCATCTAATTACGGACCCCCTAAATCCATACTATTTGTCTTGTCTGTTTCTCCGGTGCGCTCCCCTAAGCGCCATGTTCATATTCTCCGCAGCTCCAGTCCCTGTCGGGTCAAGTATCTTCTTTGCACTGGCCCTCCTCGCCATCTCCGTTTCAGTGTTATTGCTGCTCCGACGTTTCCTTACCCTGCGAGCGACTCCGGCATACCTCTTGGTTCCCGTCTTCCTGGCTCTCGCGCTCCCCGCCAGCGTAGTACTTTTAGTCCCAATCGATCTTGCATCCAGTTCTCGTGACGGAGGCGGCCCAAAGGCGATATGGCTTCCGGATCGTTTAATCCTGGTAGCATGGCGGATCGCCTATTGGCTAATTTTCGTTCTGACCTGGTTTGTACCACATGTCGTCCTGCTGACTCTGTCTCTGCAGAAGTGCTGATCATAGGTAATTGTTTTCCTGCAGGGCTATCCTCCCGCTGCTAGGAGAATATATCGATTCGGGCTATCGTGATACCAAAGGTCGCCTTGTGTACTCGCTCCGTTCGAATGCTCGCTACCAGCTGATCGTTTTATGCTGTGCATTTGTCGGTCTGATCTACATTTCCATTCAGAATGGCTTCGAGTTCACCTCGATCAAAGCGCTTGTCATGGCCTTGGCCTATGTATGGGGTCTTGTGCTTGCAATTTATTCAATGGGCCATGGCCTGGTTTCCATGCCTCGCGCGCTATTCCGCAACGCCAACGTCAGCGGCAGGCTACGCAGGGTTCAGGCCCATGCACCTCGATTGCACGACCGACTTATGGATGCCATCAATGATCTCGAGAGCCTCGAATCGCAAGTGACTCAATTGCAGCAGCGCAAAACTGGAACCGCTCGAGATTTTCAGGATTGGATTGAAGAATTGGCAGAGACATCCAGCCCCGTCGAGTCGCGATCCGCTATTCTGGAACCCTCCAGTGTGCAAGGCACCGTTCCTCCGGTCATCACAGAACGCTACATGGCGGATCTGACCCGACGCCTACAGCGCGCTCGGCACCAGAAGGCTCGCTTTGTCGATGAATGGGATCGTCTGGTTCTGCTCGCTGCTGACTTGCAAGCAATCATCGACTCTTCCGCATCTCGAAAGTTGGACTTTAGCCAGTCGCCCCGGCGTTCGACTTCTCTCCCACGCATGAAGGTTTTGACCCCCTACATGCGGTACCACCTGTATGTCAACGTCATTCCCAGTCTGCGGCTCGTTCTGGGTGCGCTTTGTGCGGTCGCGTCCGTCTGTGTCATCTGGTCAGAATTGATCAAATCTTTGGCTCCCCGCTTGTCTGTCGTGACACTCTCCGTCGTCTCGTATCATCAAGATCCAAAACCGGTGGATTTTGGAAGGCAGCTGGCCGCTTCCGCCTGGTTGCTGTACATGTGCGCTGCCGCTCTTGTGGGTGTCAATGATGCCAAGGTCTGGGGCAATCGTGCCCTGGTTCGCCGAAACACTTATGGGGAGAGCGCGTGCTGGTACGCTAGCCTAGTTGCCAGGCTTACCGTCCCAATTGCTTACAACTTCCTGACGTTCTTGCCGCTGAGTGTACGACAAAACACTATTTTCTATCATTTCCTCGGTCGGCTCATTGATCTCACGCCCCTAGGAAAGGGATTCGATTATTTCTTTCCGGTCTTCATTCTCCTGCCCGTCTTTGCAACGCTCTTCAACCTCTACGGACGAATCAAGAATGTGTGTGGCTTGGGTCTGATTGAGGAGGATGACAATGAGTTGGAGAATAACCCCAGTGGCTATGGGCTCGGCGGTTGGAGAGAAGGCCGCGAACTCATTGATCGAGAATTGAACGGCCTTGGATCTTTGGCGCCGTCCTCCCGTATTGGACAATCGACCTGGCAGTCGAGCCGTAACGCCGATACTCCAGGATCCCTATCCTCCAGAACACCTCGGGCCGATAGTGCTCGACCGTCCCGGCCTCTCAGGGGCCCTCCTGCATCCTCCGCTGTTCTAGATGGCGAGGAAGATGAGGAGAATTTCTTCCAGTCTTTTGCGCATCGGGTCAAGAATACTTTTGAGACCGCAAGCAAACCTCAATGGCTTCAGGGCGAACCCTTCCGCCTTCCGAGATGGATGACCAATGACGGCGCCCAAGGAAGTAATGGTCTCGCAAGATTGTTTGGTGGTCGCCCAGCTGATGGTGGGGTGAGACTTTAATAAGCCCGTATTCCCTCTGTGTGTTTGTACAGTATCCTGCATCGCGAGGGCGTCTGACTGGTCATATATTTCCCTTGATTTATATAATATGTAGATTATCAATTTAGCAGTCGATAGATTGTGGGCTGATTGTGGGCTTGAAAACTCAAGTGCATGCATTTGTTCGTCAATGTGAATTGTTTGTGTCTGGTGATAAATATTTCCCAGCGGTGGTACCTGCAGAGACTTGACACACACATACACAAACCCCATCCACAGCATTAGATCAGGCGTCCTTAAATCGAACATCGATCTTGCTCTCAGTCTGGAGACCGTAGTCTGAGAAGAACCAAGGCCAGTTTGATTAAGTTGGCACCACGATTGTTGCCTCCAACTTTTGCATGCTGTGGCGGCAGGCGGCAGTCAGAATGACCGCCTAGCGCTCCGCCTTATAATTTGCCTACTCCGTGTTATGATGGTTAGATCTAACCCAGATAAGACAGATGAGTAAGAATGAGATTATCAATTTAGCAGTCGGTAGATTGTGGGCTTGAAAACTCAAGTGCAAGCGTTTGTTCGTCAATGTGAATGAATTGTGTGAGGATAGATATTTCCTGGCATTGGAACCCGCGCAAGGGCTTGACCTACACATCACATACACAGCATTAGATCAGGCATCCTTATTTTGAATGTCGATCACGCCCTCAGCCTGAAAACCGTAGTATGAGAGAAAACCGAGACTAGATTGACTGAGGTGGCCCCAAAATTTGTTGCCAACTTGCCTCCAACTTGTGATTCTGTGACTACTGTGACTACTGTGGCTGTAGGCGGTATGCAAATGAGGGCCTGTTGAGGGCTGCGCGCGGTCGACCTGGCTGAGGCCGAAATCAGCAGACCGCCGCTCCCAAGTAAAGAAGGGTCAATGTCTGAGGATATAAATGCACTGATTTAAAGCAAATATTGTTAAATTATGGGCTGGGATCCGATCAAAACCTTGGTTTCAGGATCAGATCGGATGCTTGCTTTAGTGACTTTATATAGCATGCGCAAGATTCTAAGACTTAATAGCAAAGTCCATTTTTCATTTAATCTGATCTTCTAGTCAGTAGAACTAATGTGAGATGTGTCCACACTCTTGATAATAATATATATCAGCGTAACATATAACCTATACATGCTTTGATTAATCCCATAATGTTGTCCATAACAGTATACGTCAAATATAGCAAATAACCTTCAACATTCTGAGTCAGTATCGAGGTCAGCATCCGAGTCAAAATGGTCTTCCTCTGATTGATACGGTGAAAGATCATTATCAGCGTCATTTTCGTCTTCAGATTGATCAGCATCAGCTCCGGTGGGCTCATCCTTTATATATAGCTTAGCCAATTCGAAAAATTCTGCCGAAGGAATCTCCCTCGTTCTGACTCCGTTTTGCTGATTAAACTTATATCTTGCTACTTGCGCGATTGCAAGTCTGAGTTTGGCCTTGGGAGTTTGTGCCTTTTGATATGTCTTCTTCGCCCTTCGGACCCTCTGATAATGCATGGCTTTGGGATTCTGCAATGGGTCGGCCTTTCTTTGGGCTGTTCTCTCAGCAGCACATCGCTTTGGGTCCTTGGGCACGCTCTTTGGCTTTGGTGTCTTTGCCCATCTGGCCCTCGTCTTGGTTCTTTGCTCAGGGGTCATGGCAGCCCACCATGCCTTGTGTTTTGCCTTGAGTTTTTCTCGATTGTTGATTCGGTATGTTCGTCTCCGTTCCCTTTGCTTCTTCTTCCTTTGCTCAGGGGTCAGGGCAGCCCACCATGCCGCGTTTGCTGCCTTTTGCTTCTCCTTCCTTCTCTTGTCCCATTCCGCCTTGGCTTCATCGGTCATTTCCATTTGTATCTTCGTCCTTTGGGATTCAACAAGGCAGGAATGGGAGCATGCTCCCTTCCATTCGAAAGGTGTCCCATATGGGCATGCATCTTCAAGGATAGATGCTACTCCACTCTTGTATGCGCCAAGCATACTGGAAAAAATCCCCTCTGCTAGGAGACATACTCGGCGTGTGAACTGCATATTTGCAGTAGAGAGATTGGATGACCATGGCATTAGGAAGAGCGTACCGAACCTCATGGACTTTTTTACTCCATTTTCATGGAGCATGAGTCGTCTGTGATAGGATGTTTCGTCTGGACTGACTGACTTTTCGTGATCTTGTCCTCTCTGTTTTAAACCTCCCCTGACCCCGGTTGCGGAGCCAACATATATATATGGCTCTTTGGCCTCAATGACCTTGATATACACGCCGGGCTCCGAGGTATGCTTCCATTTGATGGCCCTTATTTCTGACAATGTCGGAGGGTCTTCTGCATTAAGCAGTTCCTGGACCTCCTTTGGTGTGAAGGACACCATCAATGCAATGATTTCTCCGTTGTCCCATTGGGTTAAAGTCTCTATCCACGCCTTTGTCATTGACGATTTTCGGATGATGTCTAGCGTCGTTGACAATCTAGCGCGGAAGTTATCCATGATGATTGCTCCCTGACGCTTCACGCCGTATTTAAGTATAATTAAGATGGAATATAATGAATCAGATAGACAAGCTTCCGATGAGATGGGGAGAGGTCAGTCATCAGTATCCATTACCGGAACGGGAATCGACGGAATACTATGCCTGGGTGCCTGAGCATGATCTGTATATGGCTGTCAATAGACACCTTTACGCTCAAGCTGCTACACATTAATGTCTTTGTTAAACTGAATTCATGAGGCATGCAAAGGGAGGTTTTAGGGCATGAGTAAAGCATAATGGCCATGGTCAACTTCATCTTCGTAAATCATCAATCCAGTAGCCAACTAAGCACTGGGTCCAATAGTCAGTCTGTCTCATCACATATACTGATCAGAAAGCGAACATCATTTAAAGTATCAAATCGACCCATACTCAAAGGCTCAATCACAGGGCCATCTTCTGATCAAAAGAGATGAAGTAAACATGCCGAGATTAAAAATAGGCTTGGACATGCAATCAGGGTATCTCTGACTCGGGTGCCTTGCATACTAGTATAGTGTCACTTATGGTCAGGTTCCATCAACCCTTCTGTAATCGGTCAAGGCTAAATTCATCCAATGCAAGAACATCAGTTCAAAGAGCCATTGCGTGAGATTTCCCATAATTTATGGCAAAGATCTCAATACCCTGTGACGCTATTGAGGCATAGCATTTGCTGACTTTCCCATCCACGGATGTACTCTTCTCTCTCGGTCTCACTCACAGATTGGCCTCAGGTGATAGAGTCCCTCCATGTGATAAGCATGGCTTACATTGATTTCAGGACGAACAGTATGGGTTCTGCTGGTGCCACGGATACTTCGGAGTCATTGACTACCTAGGGGACCCCGAGAAACAACATACAATGATACAACGCTGTCCGGATCGGCACATTGAACTATTTACTACTAAGGGAGGAAATATGGTCATTACATATCATCGTCCGGTCTTCCGAAGATGGGGAAGAATTCCAGCAACGACAAGCGATTGATTACAAACGAACTCAACAACACGATTGTACAGAGCATTAAATGGATGGGAAAGGTCGAGATAAGAAGAGATGTGTCTGAGGGAATCAATATAGTAAATCTATATGGGATGGCGCATACATGACCAACCAGAAACTTCTTTTGGTCTTATGAACTATGACTATACTGCCTCACCCAAGGCACGCGGCGAAGCGGAGCATGAAGGGCAGCAGCAAAAGACCCTAAAAAGAATGGTAGCATTCAATCTGTTCTTTCATCCAGCAGTAATTTCTTGTCCAGGTTGGTGATATAGGGCAAGTCAATATTGCCATGGGTTGAAGCATACGATCAAGTATTTAAGTATGAAAGTAAGTATAGAATTAGGCTTTTTGAGCAAGTCAGCGACATCTTCGGCTGCTAGCTTGAATTTTGAAGGCATTGAGGGCTTCGGGATGGTCACGTGTTTTGACTTTCCAATGTACCTATAAAGAACTTTAAAAAGCAAATAAGTTGCTAACCCCTGATCTACTTAGGTAGTTAACCTGTACATACGAGGTCTTTTTTGACCTTTTCCTTTTTTTTGATAAACTCTGGGTCCTTCAACATGACTCACTTGCACCCAGCATGGATTCAATCATGTGCTCCAGAATTCTATCAGCCTCGAAAACGTCGCTAACCTGCGGCTCTTCGCCGTCTTCAAGGTAAACCAACTTTCCGTCCCTAACACGCCATCTGGTGAGTGATGCATGGGCGCTAATAGCTTCCTCATCGTCCGTCGTAAATGTCAGGTCCGTGATTATTCCAGGAAGGGCCTTGGCCATTCCCCTTTTACGAAGCCAGCATTGGAACGTATTGTCGGTCAGATACTCATAAATCAAAACGATTTTGGTTTGTCCGAGGCGACAAACCCTGCCAATTGCTTGGTTGACAACACTTTGGGAGGTCGGGGGCGAAAATAAATGCGCATTTCGACACTGCTTTTGCAGATTCAAGCCCGCTGACGAGATGGAATATGTCGAAATCAGAACCATACACTTCTCGGGTTGCATGGTAAACTCTTCGATTAACTTCGTCCTTTCGTTCACGTCCAGCGCGGCATGCATAACGCCAGCCTCTATCCCAATTTCGTTCAAACACGCTGCGATGTATACCTGCTCGGCAGGCCACATTGTCCACACGATAGATTTTTCATTGTGCAGAAACACCTGATCGCGGATGATGGGCAACATGCTCCGCATTTTAGGTGAGCCACGAAGAAGAAACTCGAGATTAAATGTTGGTCGTACCGCCTCTTTCGACGCCTTATAGGCCTTCCTGTAAAAGGCTGCCACAGAGCTCTCAACGTCCAGGGGTTTACCCTTTGCGACGGCCTCCATCCAGCGCTCAACCAAGGTCCCCTCTCTGAGACAGCGCAATGCCGCGGGGACGTGGTCGGTCGTGAGACTTGACGCAATCCACTGAAACCCTAGCCAAGATGAAAAGAGAGTCAACTTCCTCAGGCGATCCATGTTCCAGCGGTACTTGCTTGGGTCGTTCTGGTCCTGGATGAAAAGACGCCGGCGGTATCTGATCTCCAGTGCTTTATAAGTGAGTTCTTCACCATCGTCCAGGTTGCTGGCGATCAGCTTCCGCTTGTATCCAGGAATATCATGACCAATCGTAATTCCCTTAACAAAAGGAATACTTGAGCTGATGGTCCGCCGGACCATCAGCTGTCGCAGAATACTGCGTAGTCTTGTGCCTGCCAACTCGTCCGAGACACCGTTTGCCAACACGAATCTCTCCACCGCTGCATTGCTGAGGAGCAGGGTCTCCTGTGGATGGCCCTGTGGCAGATCGAACAGTGCCGGTGTCAACACTTCCGGCTTTATGTTCTGCTTTATGAACAAAAAGTCAATATATCCTCGGAAGTCGTGGACGCCGTTAAAGAACGGCGTCGCCGTTAGCAGAAGATTGAAGGACGTGTTCATCCATTTCGCTGTTATTGACATCTGCGAGTCTTTGTTGCGCAATAAATGCGCTTCATCAAAGACCGCCATGCTGAAAAGTTGGGACAGACATCCATCCCAGCCGTGTGGTGATTGAGACGGATCATAAGTCAACTTGCGCTTTTCACACCACTGTTTTGAGGCGGACGGGCCATGTCGAATCGTCAAAGTCTGATAAGTTGTTAATACTAACTCCTTAGCCCTGTGTAGTTGACCGTCGAAGATCTCGTCCTGCTTTGTCAGCTTGCCATTAATGACGAGGGCGTTGTGTCCGGCAGAGGCCCTGTAGTCGCCGTAATAAACCCAGAGATTGAACATGTCTGTCATCGCGCTAATCTCGCCAATCCACTGCCCGATCAATGTAGGGGGCACAACAATCAACATCGGCCTTCCCAGAGGAAGCGTCAACTTTGCCTCTTTTGCCGCCATGTATCTCTTCTCGAACAACGTGTATTGCTATACCTAGATTAGTCTGGAAAAGGATATCACAAGCAGCCTATACTTACGTGCATTAGAAAGCCTATGGCCTCCCATGTTTTACCTAGTCCAACTGTGTCCGCCAAAATCGCACCTCGCAACTGACCTGATTCCGCCATCACTGTGAGTGCGTTTATTGCGACTGGTTGCCAGAATTTTAGCATTGCGCCGGCATGCATGCTCGGTAGTCGAGGGTGTGACTCGGCGGGAATCCTAAGGTTGGCGCACGCTTGTTGATGGTTTTCTCGCTGGTACGCTTTATTGTCAAACCACTCCCTCTGTTTTTCTATCTGTCGTAGCCCCTCTTCCGTCAGTTCCATGACAGTGGAATCAACATTCACTTCTGGGAGCAATGCGTACTCCAGGTCTTCCTGGACATGGTATTTTTCGGGGTCGAAGACGTCCGTTGTTGATGGATCAAAGGCCTGATATTTTGCTTCCAGGGATTTCCGACTCTGCTTCTGAGGGGTCGTCATCACAGCAGAAGTTGCTCCAGCGACGACTTCCTCTGTTTCTTCGACAGTTGTCGGCATCGTCATCTCCTGATCAGAAGTCTCAACCGACCTCTCGCAGTTCTTGAGCGCCGTCGTCGTCAGTGCATAAAGCCAAAACTTATCATCCCAATTGAAAGTTGGGGATTGTCTCTGCAGACATATGCGGTTCTTCTCGCTTATTACCGCTTCCTGGAGTGCACTCTCCCACTTATCCCAAGGCTTGTCCGCTTCCTTGGGTTCTTCAGCGCTCTTGGCTGATTTCATAAGCAAATCAGTGTCCGAATCCAGGTGAGATTCATCTGTGGACCCTTCATCGCCTGTGGAGCCCGTTGTAGTCTGATCTGGATCACCGTTTCCCTCAGAGAATAATTTTGCCTTCTTCCCTTTGTCTACCCCTGATTTGGTTCGCTTTAGTTGCCCTATATAGTGTCAGTTGTGAAAGGGTTTCCTAGATACCCCTATATAACTTACCTCTGGTGGTGCCAAATATTGCAGTGCCTCCCCCTCCCTTCCCTATTTGGGACGGCGCATGGATGTGCCGCAGCCAGTCTTTCAGAGCCCAAATTAGGCGGTCAATATGGTCCTGAGAGCTCTGTGTTCTAAAATACACTCCCTGCTTGCTTGATGTGTTTTCGTGCCGCACCCAGAATAAAAAACAAGCGTAGTGGTCCGCCTCGTCCCACTCGGTTTTATCTCTGGTGAAAGCTGAATATTTTCGATTACCGCAGCCTTCTCCGGACAGTATTCTTGCTTGCACGATTGCAAGCCCTGGGCCTCGTTCTCCGCCCTTACGATTTCTCAAGAAATCGTTCCATAATTCTAGCCAGTGTGGTTTCACCATATCTGAGCGTAGCCATGCGAGCCACTCATTTTCGCCCACGAGTCCGAATGCCGCTTTGAGACGTTCTTTGCCTTTGACTTTTGGCTCAACTGTTGTACGTTAGACTAGTGCTCTCTGTAGGAGGCTTCTGGCTTACGCTTGATGGTTGCCGTGTCTGACGCGCCTGGCGTCGTCGTCGCGTAGGACACAAGAGGTGTGTCAGAGTCAGAGTCAGAATCCATAGCGGAGAGGTGATCAGAGGAGGAGGAGAATAAGAATTGACAGAGGGAGTGTGGGAGAGATGGAGGAGAGATATGCAGGAGAGAGAGGTGTAGAGGAGAGAGAGATGTAGAGGAGAGATATGGAGGAGAGATATGGGGGAGAGACGGAGGAGAGATAGAGGAGAGATTGAGAGAAATAGAAGCTGAGAGAAGCAGAAGATCATGGTAGTACTGTTTGATGGTAGTAAGTAATTAAGGAGTGAATTGCAAGTAAATTAGAAGTAAATTGGAAGTGAATTAGGAGTAATTAAGAAGTGAATTAGAAGTGAAGATATGTTTATTAAGTAGATACCCAGATAGTAATGATTAGTATATCTGAAGTTACTATTATATATCTAGAGTAAACTGTAATAAGCTATTCGAGCATAGTTCATTGAAAAGTTGTTAGTTAACGTAATCAACCACTGAACCGCGGATACCACCGAACCGCGGATACCACCGAACCGCGAATTTTCGCCGCTCTCTCAAAATATTTGAATACGCAAGTATCAACGCGTGCTATCCCTATCAATTTTATATAAATGTCTCAATCCAAAGAGGCCCGCATGCAAATGGCCATTTCTGCATATAAAAATCAAAAAATTAAATCAAAATCAAAAGCTGCTGAGG
>NW_020798230.1:0-62442 GCF_002237265.1 Aspergillus thermomutatus | reverse complement strand
TGCCGGGCGGGTGTCAGGCAGCGCGCGGAGGGGGAGCTGTCCCTTATCCTAGGCAGGGCGCCTGGATTGAGAGCCTGTTCTGAAGATTCAATAGAGTATGGCCTTCCTGGGTGAGAAGGCTCGGTGTTGCTTTTGCTGGGGGGTCATGGCACGGAACAGGCCCATGACACGTGTCTCTCACGTGACATATAGGACGCCCAGTCTGGGCTCTAGTACCAAGAAATCCAACAAGCCAGTTTTAACCACTTAATCAGGGAATCATTCAGCTGGTTCACTACCTTGGTACCCCAAAGAGCCAAAGCTGCTGTTTCTTCATGGTCGCAACTGCTCTCATCTAAGTGTCTTTTCCAGAAGAGCCATTGCGAGCTGCTGAATCCAGTTGTTGGGTGAACACCATTGTCTCTTGCAAGGTCACCAACGGTTGAATTATCAAAATCATACTTCATGAGGCAAAGACTTTCAATCTTGTGGCCACATAACTCAAACCAAACCACGGCTGCAGGTAGCATGTCTACAATCGGCAGTAGGCCATTACCTGAGTTCGCAGTCGTTGAAACCAATGGTCTCGGAGTCTCCAGCGTATCCCATAAGATCCAAACAGCACTCCCCTGCCATAAGTTATACCTAGTGTTGGCTTTGAGTTTGGTGGTTTTGCACGCGTGGAATTATAACTAATAACTAACTAAACATGCCAGTAACTGAACTAATAACTAAAACAATCAGAACGCCTCTCAGATATCCCCATCATCATCTTCATCGTCGCCCGCCAAGTTCACGCGACCAGCTTCTTCCCAGCCAACATCCTCTATCCATTGAATGATACGGTTGTAAGCCTGGTGACAGGTGCCATTGCGTAGCAGATTGCCGATAATCGTACAAAGGGGCTCATCTACACGGTTGCGAAAGGCGGCGATGGCGTCATTCATAGGTAGCACACGCCATTCATCAAGAGTGTATGGTAAACTCTTCCTGTGTGGTGGCGACAATTCTCGCATCCTTGGAGCGCTCAACTGTTCCCCCCCTAATTCTCCGGGTGGTAGAATGGCGAGGGGTGGAGGGGTTACGTAGAGGACTCGGGGAGGAGGCGGGATAGTCGGACCCTGCATATGCAATATGGCTCCCACTTCCATCGCGGGCCGCATCGCTGGAAGTGTTGCCGCCCCCCTACTGGGAGGGGCCGGCGTCGTCATCCTGTCTTAGGCGCTTGGAGGGGCGGGCGCCACCAGTGATTCCGGAGCCCGCAAGCAAGGTAGATCGCGTAACGCGACCTCCGGTAGTCGCAGTGCCATAATCGAATTCAGCCCCGATACGTGGGAGTCCACGGCCAGCCCTATACTCATTGATAGGGTCTTGACGACGTTTATAGCCAGTCATCTTTGATTTGATTGCGTGCTCACGGGCCTGGAAGACCTCACGAGCCGAATGAATCTTCCGCGCAAGGATGTTGCGTCGCTCATATACGCGTTGCAGGTTGCCCATGGCCACGCTAGTGATTCGGCGGAGGGTCTGAACTTCGGCAAGCTCCATTTCGCTGAGTTCGGTCTGGCCACCAACCAAATCCCGCTCAGCGGACACCACCTTCTCCACTGCTGTGATCAAGGGGATGATATATTTTCGCTCTGTGTGAAGCCACATAACGTTCTCTTCAGTCAGGTCGTCACGGCTGAAGATGCGATTAATGGCGACCTTGCGGCGTTTTGCACGAGCCAAGGCCTTATTGCCAGTGGGGACGTCTTTGCGTGCAGTCTCCCAATCGGGTTGAGCAATAGCCGCCCCATCGCGCCACGCCTTGTACTGCATCTCCTCAGTGGGGCCCATTGCCTTCATGGCAATGGTTTCGGGGTCGCGTAGCTACGGCGACGCTCTTGCCGTTCTCAATAACCTCCGCAAGGGCGGTGTACTTCTTGGCGGTCTCTCCTAGTGTATCGGTGACCTCGGGCACGGGTAGGATGGTGGAGGCATCACCGAAAGGGTAGGAGTAATCAACAATGCCGGGGGTCTGGCCGAACATCTCGTCGAAGCTGACGGGGGCGGGCTGGGTCATGTTGATGATTAGGGGAGGTAAGTCGGTAGAGGATCAGGTAGTATCGTAGTTGTAGAGTCGGGGTGAGGTCGTCGATAAGTTGCGAGTTCATTAAGGGAACAGGAGAATGATATCGTGATATTGCTACCTAAAGCCATCGCAAGAGAGAGAAAGAAGGTGGTGCGAGGCTAGCCCTAGCATCCAGCCCTACGGATCAACATAGGGCCGTCTGACCTCGGGCAGAACCTCCAAGACGAGTCAACTTGTCGTGTGGATTGAGTCGTAGATTGACAGGTTGATAAGAAAGGGGTTTCCATATTGTAAGACGTCGGCTCCCTAACTCTTGGGGCTGTAGATCAGGGACTTCGGGTAAATCCACACCCCCACAACCCTAATGAGGCCCCTGAATCCACTATTCCACTGGCGATCCAAAGAATCCAGCCCTGTACTCCCCCTTTCCGGTGTGGGTCGTTCAACTCTAAATAGAAGGCAGGTGATCTTAATTCTGAGTAACTAAAGAGGTCTTGATGCTGTTTATCTCAAAAGCCAAATTGGCTAAGAGGTTTTTTCTTATTAAAGTTAGTAAGGACTACCAATTACCATCTAAAGCGCTATTTATATCCCTAGGGCTCCTTCTGGACAAACGAAGCCCAGGCTGCTAGGCGGTTGCCATTAGTCAGCCCCCCGCTAATCCCATGGTCAAACCGTCAAACACAACCTCCGGGAGGTAAAACAACATGAGAGAAACATCTCTCTCATCATCTCCAAATTCTCGTCTTTAGTCTCTCCACGATGACCTATACGGAAGCTCTCAGCTCCCTGAGATTGTACGCCGTCTCTTCACGTACAAACCCCTGGTTAAAGGCTGACCTTTCTCAAGCGTCTTAATCCTCCTGACAATTCTCTCATTTCTCCCCCAGCTCCAACGCCTTTGGTCGAAAAAGAACAGCGACGGCATATCCCTCAGATATGTATTATTCAACCTCATTGTCGCGACAGAGCAGTTTTGTCTTGAAGTTTACATGATGGTTAACGCTCCCGAATCCGCGGGTGGAATCTTCACCCATCATCCACTGAGTACCGGCGATTGGCTTAATTTCGCCCAAGTCTCAACAGTATGGGTTCTTTTTCAAGTTCTGTAAGGGTTAAGATACATCCATAAGCGTCAACTCCTGTTGATGACCAAACGTCTGTTCTCTAGCTTTGCTCTTTGTCTCTACTATCGCCCCAGCGGTCGCTCAGTCACCGGGTTTCCCGTCGTCTACGCACTTTTCCTTCTCATCTCGGTTATCCCCGAGCTGTATGATCTTATGGGGGGAATCCAGGACGGCGATGACTTGCTACGACAAGACTATCAACAGATGTTCGCCTTCTTCCATGTCGTCCTTGTCAGCCCTATAGTCACATTTCTCGGCATTTTGTCGGTGGTGTTCCAGGCGCCTCAAATCCGACGACATGTAGGGCCGTCCGCGCTCAGCGTACTTGGTCTAGCTGCCCAAGCTGTTGTTTTTGCTCTCGTCGCGGTATCATGGATATGGCGCGTTGTTTATGCTCTGGATTTGAATCCCAAGCTTTCCAGCTCTGAGTTCGTTGAATGGAATTGGAATTATGGGTGGCCTGTCGTAGACAATGGCGCTTTTGCGGCTGTGCAATTCATTCTTCTCTGTGTTGCTGTGTGTTGCAGAAGAACCGATGGACGCCAGGTAAAACGGGACAGTGAGGAAACAGAGCCTCTGTTGGGCGATGACAGATGCCGGAGCACTGACCAGATGAATCTACTATCGAGAAGAACGGGCGGACCTATGACGATGTTTCTAATAATATATAAGGCCATTCAACCTTTTTTCTAGTCCACATTGCTGTACTCCTCGACCATTATCCATAGGTGGCCAGCTAAGGGGCTTGTAGAGGCGAATAAATCTTGGGGACTGGATAGGCTTGAATTGAGGACCATGAGTATTCTTTATCCTCTAATCTTACAGAGACTGTCATTCTTACTAAATTTTCATAATCTTATGTGCCCAATAAATTGACCCAGGAAGGTGGGACATATAGTTTTAACAGATAAATTATCAAAAGTAAAGACTGCTAGTTTGAAAAGGTGTCTGGATGATACACTTTCTACTTGATGGTATAATATTTTAACATAAATAGTTCAGACTCTACTGCGGATATATATAGATCTTTAAGAGAGACAAGGTATTAAGGTAGAGGTATCAGTCTCATGGGACTTGCTTTGCAAAATCACACATCACATGTCAAGCTCCCCTGATAGGCAGGATAGCCTTGCAATCATTCTCTCCTTGTAATCTGCAAACATGAAGAACTGGCTAAACATGGTAGATTAATTCTGCGTAGAAGTGACTACGTGATATCAACACATTCTAGGCCCAGAAAAGCTTAGCGGTGATCTAAACTAGAGGCCCAAGCTCCCAGGTCCTTGTGGGCTTGAATTCAGTACTCCAGCTGTCACATGTTGGCCACGTGATGTACGGACTCTCCTACAAGCACATATATCTAGCCTAGATAGCTAGTATTATCATCGCCAATCATCACATTAGCATTTCCTCTTCTTGTTCCATACCATAGAGAAGCAACTCTACACTAAGATCTTTAACTCTTCTCCCCTTGTGCTTTGAACGTTCCCAATATTAGAACAGAAATCACCATGGTAGAATCGGCAAGGTCACCCCCTCCAGCAGCACCATCTGGAATTGTGGAAGATCATGGTATCTCTTTGAGTACTGCTACCAATAACGTGTCATTAGAAACACCCAATGCGGACGACTCGAGTGATAATTCTATCGCCACTAACAATACTGATGACGCGCCATCACCTGTACCAGGCCATGATATTGATAACAGTGTATGTACCCTGAACATATCAGACACAAGAACGGAGTGTCTTATCCCTGCTCAGACAGGGGCTAGTGACTTCGGGGAAGATTTCCTTGACACCGCTTCTATCACATCGAGTATTCTGGAGTTCCAGTATGAGAACGGGCGGCGGTACCCAAGTGGTCGTGCGGTAAGATCATGCCATGGAAAGTGATAATAGGGGTTGCTGACGAACTTGGCCAGGGACACTATATGTAAATCATTCATAGTTTATCCAAGATTCACCATACTGACCATACAGGATGCCAAACGATGAGACTGAGCAGGAACGGCTTGATCTGGCAAGTTAGTCCTCCCAGCCAATATGAACTCACTAACATGTTGTAGTCACACCACATGCGAGTTGAACCATAAGCACCCTGTCTTAAACTTGATGATAACCGGAAGGATAGATACCTCATGCTCATGGGTGGTAAACTCTTCAATGCTCCCATTACCAACCCGCAAAAAGTCCTTGATCTCGGCACCGGCACCGGAATCTGGGCAATTGATTTCGCAGAGTACGATGATCCGCCTTGCTACCCGAAGATGGACTGATCCAAGTAGCGAATACCCCGAGGCAATCGTCATTGGAAACGACCTCAGCCCCATCCAGCCTTCCTGGCTGCCCCAGAACTGCGAATTCTTCATCGACGATATCGAGGCCGACTGGCTGGAGCCGCCGAATACATACGACCTCATCCACTCGCGCAACCTCGCCGGGTACGTCCCGCACTGCTTTTGATGAACACGATTTGACCGTCCCAGATGCGTCGCCGACTGGCCCCGCCTCTACCGCCAAGCCTACGAGCACCTCAAACCAGGCGGCTACTTCGAGGTCCAAGAAAGCGCCGTCTGGGCCTGGAGCGACGATGGCTCGCTGAAGATGGACTCACCCCTTGCGCGATACCTGCAAGCTCTTGACGATGCAGGCAAGAAGATCGGACGCGAACTCAACGTGTATAAGGATCTGAAGCGGCTGCTGATCGATACCGGCTTTGAAGACGTGCATGAGCGGACGTACATCCTGCCTTTCTCGCCGTGGCCGAAGGATCCCCGGCAGAGGGAAATCGGACGGTTCCAGGCGCATATGGTTCACAATGCCGTGGAGGCGTATGGTCTCCGCCTGTGTACGCAGATTTTGGGGTGGAGTTCCGATCAGACGAAGATCTTGCAGGCGCTGGTGAGGCAGCAGCTTAAGGATCCGCAGATGCACTCGTATACAAAGATGTATGTCCGATGCCGCTCTTTGATCGGTTGAGAAGCTAATATTTCTAGTGTGGTTGCCTATGGAAGGAAGCCCCACTAGGAGGAAGCTGTTGGGGACATCATTCATGGTGATCTTTTCTTTTCGGGCTTCTCTTCAATATTGGCCATCTCCACCGACAGCATATTCCTATAATTCATCGGGACTGGCGTAAACGGAAAGCCATTCTTTGTTTGTGAGCGGGTCTATTTACTATCCGAACAATAAATCAGGAGTCCTTCAACATTATACTGCCACACTATCCCCATCCACTTGAGTCATCTCAGGGCTTGATCCACGTGCAGCATATCCATTCGTCACAGCCCGTGAAAATCCAGCATCTGGCATCATGCCATCTGTAAGTTCCTCCAAGGATTTGATGCGTCCATCCTTGTCTCGGACGTCAGGAATGAAGAAGTATGTGATCAGTAGCCCCATGAGCATGAAGAAAGATAAACTAGCCACCAGTCAGTACAATTCACCAGGAAAGTTCTCCGAAAGGAGTCTACCAGAGAAGAGCATATCCCAACCAATCCGGTACATTGGTATAGTCCGTCCCGTTCCCGAAATTCACATACGCCAGGAAGCATTGCGCAATGACCGAGCCGAGTTTACCGCAGGCGGCCGCGATGCCGTGGCAGGTACACCGGAATCGAGTTGGAAAGAGTTCAGCGGGGAGCTGGCGGTCAGCTTCCTTTTTCCTGAATGTGAGCACCAGGAGACCTACCATATATGTTGTCGTGTTGGGTCCTAGGCGGCATATTAGCATAGTCAATGGACATAGTGTGAGGATATACTGACCAAAGTTGAAGAATATCTGGCAGAGAATATACAACACCACCAACGCCGATGGGTCATCATGTCCCACCA
Organism: Aspergillus thermomutatus; assembly: GCF_002237265.1. NCBI lineage: Eukaryota > Fungi > Ascomycota > Eurotiomycetes > Eurotiales > Aspergillaceae > Aspergillus > Aspergillus thermomutatus. The sequence goes on along the minus strand of NW_020798230.1, from coordinate 55,426 downwards.
GATGCTGGAACGCAGCGCCGATAACCACATTGAGCAAAAATAGCCAGAAGAATCCATTCAGCTGGATATTGCGCCGTCCGAGTTTATCGATCGCCAGGATTGAGAGCAGATTACCCACGATAGCACCAGAAGAAACGACAACAATACTCTGATACGCGGTCTGGAAGAGTAGCTGATACAAACTAGTCTGGGGCAGCTGGCTTCCGAACCAGATGGTTCGCGTGATTCGCGGACTCATGAGACCTAGCCCGTAGAAGGGGAGATCGAGGCAGAACCAGCACAAGGATGTTGCGGCCAGTTTCTTGAGGTTGTTCTTCTGCCCGAGGAAGAGTTTGAAGTCTTTCCAGATTGTCAATGGGGAGGTGCCGTCTTGTTCTGCAAACGAGGCAGCGGAAGCAGGGCGGTCTTGCGGTTGGTTGGCTGATTGGGTCGGTGAGAGGCGGAATGAACCTGACGGCTGCAGAGAGGGTGCTTCTATACTGTTTATTGATGCACTATCAAGGCTAACGCGTTGGTAGAATTGTGATACGTCGTTGGCGGCCTGAACGCTGTCTTTGACTTCTGCTGTGTAGCGAGGGGACTCGATGATCGTCAGTCGGAACCACAATGCGACGAAGGCAGGCACTGCTCCTAATCCAACGAGCAGACGCCAGATGGTGTCGAGACTTCGAATACAGCTTCCTGCACATGTGGTCGTATCAGGGTCGGTGGGTAGATGGTTTTGGAAGCCCGCCACCGCGATGAGAGCAACCAGTTGCGCAGCGAGCTGTCCGAGAGACTGACAAAAAAAGACCGTTGCAAGCAGTCGGCCGCGTAGTCGAGTCGGTGCGAACCTAGAGATTATCAGCTACGCTTACGAAAAGCCGAAGAGGATCATACTCTGAACAAATGACCGCCGAAAGGGGATAATCTCCACCCAAGCCAAAACCGAGCAGGAAGCGCCAAAATAAGAACAGGGTGATAGCAGACATGGAGTTCTCTGCTCCTGAAGACGCCAACGCCAGTCCCAGCGTGGCAAAGATCAGAATAACCAACTCCATGCCGTACATCTTGCTTCGTCCCCAGACATCGGCGGCGACGCCAAAGGCGATCTGGCCAAGAAGAGCACCGCCTAGAGTGACTATACTGAGAGCCACCTCGTAGTTGTGTGGGACTGCATTCGACTCGGCCCAGTTCGAATGGTTCCAATAAACAATGTTTATCATGGGTAGAACCATGTTGGCGGAGAAGATCTGGAAAATCAGTTGATGAATACTGTCTAGTACGCGCGCCGAGACGTACACTGTATGCATCGGTGAAGAAGCCGACACCTGCTACGACGACGATCCACATCCATTCGCGTCGTCGAGCGCTTTCAAGTCGACCGATAATGTAGGCATGTCTTTGAGCGGGCTGTTTCTTACGGTTAACCACTGTTGCTCGCCTAAGCTTTTGTATCCACGGATCCTCACTGTATGGTGCCGGAAGTCCAGATATTCCTTCCATGGGTAGAATTGCTGACCCAGAGCGGCTAAACGCATATTTCGCGTTAAGTGTATTGATTCAACCTAGAATATGAATCAGGATCCAAGAAGTAAGTCGAGGAAAAGTCGCAAGTGCCTTCTCCCGCTGCCTACTGGCAGCCATCCCCCACCCCTAAATCATTATCAAAACGAGGCTGAAGAGCCTTGGCCAAAGCCAGAGCCTCAGAGGATTCGAAAAAAGTTTGCCCAGGCAAATATCACGAAGGACGGGCAACAGCCACATAATCTCCCATGTCGAAATCCAGGGGCGGAGTCGGATTTGGACGTGCCCAGTCGACCACGAGGCCTGCAGGCCTGCACAGACCCGAGACCTCCGGCAAACTGCAACGCGAGACGATAGGCAGGGAATTAATGACTGAATCCGACTTTGCGCAAGTTTTCACCAAAGATGCCGTTAGAATGATGCACGTTGTGTAGACGACGGGCGCTATTGGACCGAGAGCAGTCATCGGTGCTAGTCCCCTTGGCGCCGCCATGTGTGATGGATGACCTTTTATACGATGAATGCCCTTCACTGCCACAAAGCGCCCATTGAGATGCTGCTGATGAGGCATGTATTCTATTCTTCCACCGCGCGTGGGAGGCAGGCGCATTTGGAGCCGCTAGCCTGGCAACGCCCGAGCCATGCTATCAGAAAGGGTGGGGACCGTTCGCATGTCGTTTCTCCCCCATGGCTCATGCTCTTCGTTTGAGTTCCACTTTTGCTGATCCATGGATGAAACCTCATCCTCTTCGGCCTTACCACCATTGCCAAATCCTGAGGTATTGTTTGACTGTCGACGTTATACGTGATGAGCTTCGGCTGGAGCGCCGGGGATGTGTTACAAGCCGCCCAGATTGCCTGGGATGTCTACAAGTGTATCGCTGACGGGGCTCAAAATGCAAAAGTCGATTTTACACAGTTCAAAGCTGAGTTCGAGTTGATGAGAGCAACCATCGAAGAGTTACAAGAGGCAGAGAAAGATGTCCCCGCCTCCAAGAGGATTGCCCTTGGCCAGTCGTATCAGCAGACGATCACCGATTGCACCGAATTCGTCAAGAAGCACGAAAGACTCGCGAGCGATATACATCCCGGCGGACCGAAAGAAGCTTTGCAATGGCACAAAGTCTCCGGCAAAGTCAAGACCGTTTTCCATCAAGTTTCGTGGCCGATAGAACGCAAAGAGGCGGAGCGACTTCGCCGTGCGCTTGAGCGGAATGTCCAGCTCGCCAACTTGATGGCTACCAATACAGTGATCGATATAACAAAACAGGCGAGACAGGAGAATCTGGAAATTCTGCGTGCAATTAAGTATACTGAAGACAACTCCGCCATAAGTCCCGAACCGTGACTGACTGACCTTGCAGAATCATGAGCTTACAGATATCATTCATCCTCCGCCAATGCATGCCAGGACATACTTCTAACAGCGGAGACAATACACTGGAAAGTCGGCTCTTATCGGAGCTTGGCCAGCGAGCCTTGCCACGGTTACGAGACACGGAGCAATTGCCATCCTTGCTGGATATCTTACCTAGTGCAAGGTCCGACAAGCGGGAGTCGAAACCCCTTCTTCGCATCCAAAACGTCTCCCAAAAGCTAGATCATCTCATTATGCGCCGTGACATGCCCGTCGTCGGCTTCCTAGACCAGATCCGAGCGGACATTCGTGGCGCTTTGAATCAGGCTGGGTTCAAGCATGTCACGGTTCCTGGTCAACTGGCGTTGAACGCACCGACTAAACCCAAGGAGCCAGCTCGGATCTTGAACAAGGAGATTGATGAGTGGGAGAAATTCAGCGACTGGGTTAAATTCCAGCTCCTGCACCAGGAGCGAGCGATCACCCCAGCGCGAAGGGAAGACTCGCCCCGCGAGAATGACCCTCCCGCGGAACCGCCGCCCACGCCTCCACTGACTGAGCCCATCAGTACTCGCTACCGGTGCACGAGAGTAGAGACGCAATCTCCTGTACTGATGTATGCTCTCATGCCAAGAAGCACAGTTATATTTGCGGCTTGCTTACATTGTCACAGACAGTTTCCGGATCCGAATCAAAAGAACCACGAATTGCACAAAGCGGTTAAATGCACGATAAGCGTCTACCTCCATCATCGTACCCGCGAACTTGGCTTGATCGAGGCGACGGATTTGAGCGGCACCGTGAAAATAACACACAGGATCCACGAATCGACATTCAGAGGAGTCCAGAGCTCCATGATTCCATATGTCGAGAGTGCTCATGTGGTCCACGATCCGACCTGTCCGTTCAGGATATGCTTTCAGGGGTCTCACCGTGTTAAGATCGAGTCAAACGGTGTTGTCGAAAGATATGCCATCTCGCCGGTATATATCTGCCGGAAGCAGGCTGGTGAGTACTACTATTTCATTCAGGACTACAACCCCTAATCGGATCCAGATTTCGTCACTTTCCAGAGCATACTCCTAGGGCGAAACATGCTCTACTGCGGAGATGTCAAATATATCAACGCCGATGGCGTCGAGGAACACTGCTCGCTCGAGACCATCCGTATTCTCCAGGACCCGCTCACATCAGCGCGGAGCTTACTCTACTTTGGCAAACTCAAGCAAGGCTCGAGTGCAAAGATGGGCTTTTTGGAATGGCCTTGTATGTACCGTTTCTATAACAGCTCATCAAACCTCGCAATGCAGTTACTGAATATGCCAGTGGACGGATTCATTGAACTCAAGTCCTCGAAGTTATCAACCAGGCTTCAACTGCAGGGAGAGGCCATAACCAGGCGGAATTCGATGGGGAGCATTGCCAGTGTGATGTCGAACGATTCACGGCACTCAAACCTGTCAATGTCGAGTTCAGGTCGCCACATACGACAGCTGGAGATTGTGTTCTATGATGAGAGAGGTATGCCGCTTTTTATCCAAGTTTGTTATGGGGATTATGTTGACATTCGACAGATTGTGAAGCATTCCGAAACAGTCTTCGGTCATAATGAATGGGATCCGATGATCGCCTCTGCTACTTGGAAACAAAGCTTTAAAATAGTGAACATGTATCTGTCCGCGAATAATTGCTAATAATTTCAATACTACAATGGACAAGAATATTCGACCAGTACAGCAACACCGCTGTCCTTTGGCTATGAAGGAGGACTGGACGTCTGATCATCTGCACCCATAAGACTCGCGAAGCAATTTGGACACCAAAGCCTTCATTCTGCCTTCATTGCGTGCAACCCCCTTCAACACAGACCATGGGACCAGGACACTAGAGGCAGGGTTCTTAGCTAACCTGACAAGGAGCATAAGGCACTTAGTTGGCTTACAGTATTGCCACATCTTCCACAATTGTTTCCATCGTTTTGAAGGTCGGTACACGAGTTACTGCAGCAACCCAGCAAGCCAGCCGGACACTAGGACAATCAAATTAGTCAATAGACTGTCTGAAGATTTGAGGTTTCATCGACTTACACATTGTCCATTACAGGGGGGCGTGCCTGAAATATCGCACACGCAGACACCGTTGACGCAATTTGAACCTGTCGGGCACTGTAGATAGAAGAATTAGCTTCCCCCAGAAACTGGCATTGCCAGAGAAAGATAGCAAAACTTACCATAAGACCGCAACCCCCACAGTTGCTATTATCACGGAGTACGTCTTTGCAGATTCCACCACAGCAAAGTTGACCAGCTTGGCACTGCGTCGAGGTTCTAGGTCAGTTGAACACTCGGAGACGGCAGACACTTGTAGTACATACACATTGCCCACTGCAGGGGGTTTGACCATTTACAGTACAGACACAGGAGTTGCCAATGCACTGAGCACCTAGTGGGCACTGTAGGACCTCTCAGCTATATTGGTGGCTTTATACCGGATCTAAAAGGTGACTTACACATTGTCCATTGCAAGGAGCCAATCCACTGCTGGTGCAGAGGCATGCACCTCCTGTACAGACTGAGCCACTGGGGCACTATGAAATAGCAGAGAGTAGGTTAGACATATCAAGGACAAAGAAGATATCGTAGATTAGAACTCACTATATTCCCACATTGTCCACAATTATCATTCACAGTAAGGGGTCTACAGAGCTGATCACAGCACCCTTCGCCAAACAGGCACTATTAGATCCGGTCAGGCCAACTTTCAGTTTCCATGGTCTAGAATGGATGATACTTACAGCACGACCACAAGCGCCACAGTTATCAACCGTGTCTAGATTAGTACAGGCCCCGTCGCAACAGCCTTGACCGATATCACACTTCCCAAATGTTAGGATCAGTAGGCTTCAGTTTCAGACATCAAGGGATAGGCTCCGACCTACACAGCCTCCACCACAAGGACTTGTACATGTGCAGGTGCCCTGGACGCAGTTGGTATTCGGCGGACACTATGTCATAATCAGCTTCCAGCATTTTGACGACTTATAGGATAGTCTCAAATGATATACCACTCTTCCACACTGACCGCAGTTATTCCTGTCTCCGTTTAAATCTGTGCATGTTCCCCCACAGCATGTCTGACCGGTGGTACACTGAAGGTTTAATCACATCAGTCTTATCCTGTTAGAATATCGAGGCTAGAACGTACACAAGCACCATTACACGTTTGTTGTCCACTGGTGCATCGACACGCGCCATTAATGCAGCTCGCATCAGAGGGACACTAAGAGTTTCTCGAGTCAGAATCATGCGAAACTTAATATGAGTGCGTCAACAAAAGACTTACAACGTTACCGCATGCCCCACAGTCGGTATTGGTATTTAGCGAAGTACAAAAACCATTGCAACATCCTATGCCAGATGGGCACTGCAAAGTACCTCCTTTTAGCTATAGACACCTGGGTCTAACTGAGGGTGGACGTACACATGTGGTGCCGCACACTCGTTGGCCTGTAAGTATGCAAATGCAAATTCCTCCAACGAGTACCGATCCAATAGGGCACTGTTTGAAGCTTTAGTAGATGGCTTCGTAGGCAGAATGTCTCCGTACAATAATGTCTTCATGCCTTTCAGCAGCACTGCTGTAGCTGACATGTTTGCCTGATGCATATGGTGAAGTTGGACCACTCAAGGTCTGCTAGTCGGGTGAGTATGCCATGAAAAGCCTTTGATGATATGAGGAGACCTACATTGCTTGGTGGTTCTTTGCTATGCCCAATACTAATCAGACCCGCTAGACATGGTCAGCTTGCGATTTCCTGTAGGGCAAATTGCCGGGGCATATTCCATGCTCACAAAGAACAAATGTGCAACGGAGAAGAATCATCTGCATGATGAACACAGTCTGATGAGCAGGTTGCTAGACAAGCATGGTAGGGATGAATAGCATTGATCAGGCAGGTGACTATAGACTGTTTCGCGAGGAATCAACCCTTTTCATATTAGAAATGCCTATTGTTATTGCTGCCAGGTTCCTCAAGCTTGGGAATCAGCCCAATGCTGACATTGTGTTTGCCACAGGACGATCCTATGGGTGTAACCATGTCCTCCCGAATAAACGGAGGGTGATTAGAACCTTGTCCCCTAAATATGTGACTGTACGCCTCGGGAAGGAGACAAACAGGCTGTGTCATGTAACTGTAACCAGTGAAGCAATGCTCTGATGCAGGGGCAAAGAGGAAAGTGGGTTTTATTATAGCAAACCGTCAGGAACAAAGAATAAGCATAGCCGGAAATTAGTTCCCTTGGTATTAAAGGTAATCTAGATTTGGTGTCGGCTTTAGTTAGGTTTGAACATAAAGCAGTGGTTGCAGTACACCATAAAGCACTTGTCCTAACAGTGATCAACTTATTTGTGTCATGATTTGCAGGCATATGTTACTTTACATTCTTTTCTGCAGCAGCAGACATAATGAGTAAACTTCTGAACAAAATGGCATTGGACCACAGGCCTTCTTGAATGATGACTGACACAGAAGAGAATAATAATCAAATAACCTTAAGTGAATCTGTGCAACCTGTCAATAGAGCTATAATGTACCCCTCCAAGTGCGACGACATGCAGTCAGCTCTTATACTAAGAATGCCAAATTAATATAGCTTAACTGAAGAGACAACAGCCATAAATTGCTTTGGGTACCAGGTTTATATTCAAATGATGTGTCTGGTAAAGCTTGCAGCTAATACAGTTTTTTGGCTCAGGGTCGGAGGGACCTGGTTAATTGCTTAGGGATAAGTACTCGAGGAGCCAAAGCCACAATCATGGCATCAATTAGCTATCATATGATGCCTTTGGAGCTTTGACTCTGTGAAAGTAACTCAAAATTATTGTCAGATGACAGATGATCTGCCGCAGACCAAAGATCTATGAGAAGACAAACTAATTTAACAGCAATCCTGGTCAAACTACACAAGATGACTTTTGCACTTTTGTAAGCTTGGTGTATACTGAAAGTGGCCTGATCAAACAGCCTTCCCGAGTGTGGTTGTACAGTATTCCCCCAGAGGCCCTAATGAGCATGAACCCTCTCATTACCGGCTCTCAAATCTGAAAATTAACATCAGCTTATTGACTAAAGCTATCTCAATCGCAATGATCAGGTCTGTTTTCTTGTCTTGTGAGCATTGTAGAGGTTGTGCAGACACTCATGTTTACTCTAAACGGGTGTATGACAGACTCAGAAAAATATTATAGATGATCCCGTTCAATGCTCTGTTGAAGCAATGAACATAGGCTGTTGGACTCTACCAAGAATCAGATATATAAGGCTCAGATCCCCAGATCAAATGAACACTACTTTGATCAGATTATACCAGACTTTATTCATCAAGAAACTAAACACCTCTCATTATGGCGAAGGCAATTATGTTTGTTCTCATTTTATGTGGTAAGCTTAAGTTATCCAAGCTTGTCGAATACCTCATGCAGTTCTGATTTTCGAATCTATTAGCAAGCCTCATTAGCACAGTATATGCTCAGGCATGCTCCCCTGCAGTAAGTACCACTCCAAGCTTGGTGCTGAAACGATCAAGTTCTCATCACAGAACATTAAGTGTGCTGGTGGTTTCTCCTGCTGCAGCGGAGTCTGTCGCCTACTATCCATTGACCCGACGAATTGCGGATCTTGTGGTCGCGCTGTGAGTAGAGCTACCCTTATGATGCCAGAAAAGTGTTGTGCTAATATAACTTGATTACCATAGTGTCCAACTGGCTCGATCTGCAGCAATGGCAACTGTATCTGTATTCTAAATAATAATCAGCCAACCTGTAACAATAAATGTGTGAGTCATTACTTTTCTTACCATACTTTTAGGACTCAATAAGCTTCTGGGCACTTATTAACCCTTATAACAGTGTGCAGCTGGGCAGTCTTGCTGCAATGGCGTCTGCACTACTCTAACCACGACAACTAATTGTGGAGCATGTGGGACTGCTGTAAGTTACTCTGAATTCTATGTTGATATAAACTAGCTATTAACCTCTTATTAGTGTACGGCTGGCCAAGGTTGCTGCAATGGAGTATGCACGTCCTTGACTTCAAGTACCAACTGTGGAGCATGTGGTACCGCTGTATGTCAAACCATCCCAGCAAGATAAGTTCATAACTAACATGTTCACTCATGGCAGTGTCCTACGGGTTCGGCTTGTGTTAATGGTGCTTGCCGTTGTTCAGCTACTGGTCTACCACCTTGCAATGGTGTTTGTGTATGTTGCTCAAGCCCTTTTAACTACCTTTCTCAGATCTGACATTATCTACATAGTGTACTTCAGACAATCTCGCTTGCTGTAATGGACAATGCACCAGCATCCAAAGCACCCTTTCGAGCTGTGGATCGTGTAGTACTGCTGTAAGTCATTCCTACCCCTAATATTATTTCTGCTAGTAAAATGCTGAGTGATATCTCTTAAAGTGCACAGGACCTAATTCTGGTTGCTGTGCTGGAACATGCACTGCCATTGATACCACTACTAATTGTGGAGTTTGTGGCAATGCTGTGAGTTAACCATAAATCTTCAGCCCAAGGTACAATAGCTCACAGTTCCTCTAGTGTCCTGTAGGTCAAGACTGCTGCAGTGGCATCTGTACTGCGGTTGACACTCCTGCTGCCTGTGGTGATTGCACCACAGTTGTAAGTCATCCCACCTAAGGACTGCATCAGGAACCAAACTTACCGTTATAAACCTACTACAGTGTGGAGCTAATCAGGGATGCTGTACCGGAGTCTGTACCGATCTAACAACTGCCACTGACTGTGGAACATGTGGTAATGCTGTAAGGCATCCTTCAAGACATTCCCTATGATAGAAACCTGATTCTAATCCCCAACCACCCCTAGTGCGCTGGTGGCTCGACCTGCACTTCTGGAAGTTGTGTATGTCCTGATACAAGCCTTCCGCCATGCGGCGCAACCTGCGTAAGTCATTGTACATCCTCATGATAAGACAGATCTCATATCTCTATAGTGCACCGATGGAAGCCTCGCTTGCTGCGCGGACACTTGCACTAATACCTTAACGGACCCTGCCAATTGCGGAAGCTGTGGTAATGCGGTGAGTATCTGCACCAATGCCTTCGGAGTACTCCTAGAGTGTCTGACTGTCTATAACCTATCCAGTGTACCGGAGGAACACCCAACTGTGTTGCTGGTGTCTGTACGGCCTAGAGTTAGCCTTCCTGAAATGGGGACATTCAGTGTCTCTTTCGCCCGCGCGTTTCGTCGCACTTCTGAGCTCAACCCCAGATGCGATCAGGGTTTCCGATTATGCAGTTGTTTGCAAGGCATGAGCTTATTTCTCAGATTTATGGCTTGGGATTGGACCAGGAATCCTGAACTTTTCGATAGGAAACGCCGGGTATTTCTGGTCTAATGGCGATTTTGTTATTCATGGCTTTTATTGCGTGGAACCAGCGATTTCAACCTCACTGGCACCAAGGGATAGTCAATCTATTTTATTATCATATCGTTTGCCTACGTAGATTAAACAGCACCTTGTTTGCGGGGAGGTACACGAGCAGACATCTCATCTGTATTGTCTTTAGGCATAGTATCGTAACCCTAATATGGCATCTCCGCCATGATTCTGCAGGTCTGATGCATATTTATCCTCTGGCAGGGTGCAGGATGTTTGGAAAACCTCTAGAAGTGGTAATGAGAATGGCTAACAAGTCACCAGATAAGCATTACAAGTGTAGCTTGCTTTGCCCTAGATGTGGAGTATGTCTCTAATTTTACCTAGAAACCAGAGATACGACTTGATGCTGTTTTTTATCCATGTTCTTAGATCCCTGCTAACCAATTTTGAATCCCAACCGGTGCGGTTTTTCCAAGGCCTTGACTCTATCCACGAAGAGAATGATCAACACTGAACCATTTTCAAGGTTGTGAAAGGGGCCAATGAAGAATGTTCTTCTTCTGTTTGCTTAATACTTTCACAATGTACCTATTTTGATGGAAAGGCAAGGTCATGTGATCAACTGATTTCACTCTGGTATAAACTGCATGATAACAAATCATCGTGCCATATGGACACTGGATGCTAAAAGAACCATTGATGCTGATGCTTTCCTAGTAGTGTAGTACTAAGAGATTATACTTGAGGCATCTTAGAACACCCAACGTCTCACCGACCTTACATACCCACACCTCAAATGGGAACACCGACAAAACCGCACCCTCGTTGAAGGGCTCCCGTCAGTGTGCTAGCATCTGCCGGACTGCAGACACCAGCAGCGCAATTGGTAACTGAAGTCACAAAAGCTCCGTTTGGGTTGCAAAAGCACGCAACGTTCAAGACGCCGGTACAGGCTGGTGTTCCTGCAATGGCGGTGTCGATGCATCCGAACTGGTAGACCAGCATTAGTCCATCCTTAGTCATGCAGGTGGGCTGGGGATAACGTACAGAACAAGGCGGTGCCCCGAAGAGCCCAAAGAAAATAGTAACCGGATTTGGAAGGCCGCCGTTACCAGGATCGAGGGTTTTGGCCGGGACGGACTTGGTTGGATCTGCCACTGGTCCTGCAAGGACAGCAGCAGAGAGAAGAGGGACACTGAGAACTGTAGAAAGCCTCATGGTGGATTCCAAACGGCGATTCCAGTGATGATCGAGACTTCTGCTGCAGATAGCTGAAATATAATATCCTTGAACTTTTGAATCGGCGGGTCAATGGCATTGTTGAGAGATGAGCAGACTTATATAGGTTGGATCCCGCATACAACTCAAGCAGACCTCGGTTGACAACGGCAAGTCTGCGCGCATGAGGCAATTTTGGATGTTCAGAATTCAGAATTCGAGATACTGCTAGCTACTACCGTTTCATTCCCTGGTGTCACACTGGCATCTTCTCATAGAGGAGGGCCCTGGTTGAGGGAGCCTTCCACTGCATAACACATGCTTAGTCTACCTCAATAAGCCCATGTGGTAGACATATCACAGGTTAAATCTAGTAACACATGTATTCATCCATGTTGTGATTATAACATATGTGAATAGGTTTGCAGAAGTGAATCCATGGATATGCTGTAAAGCTGAATGGCATAGTAGGATGCTAATTTAATGACTATATCATACATTACAAAGGAAATTTATATATCCTTTACATACTTACCATAAAAGTAGTCATCACGCCATATAGTCCATAAATCCTCTGTGTGAGAGTCTATTGGAATCACCAGAGCCATGTATAATAATTAGTGTATTCCAATATTCTAGCTATATGAACCATGCAAGCTTCGCAACTCTCAAGGTCTCATACATTGAATCCATGTGAAAACCTACTGCCAATATCCAGTTTTGCTCCCTGTGACTGTCAGTCATGCTGGGATGACTATCTCTCTACCTGATATCAACGCAACGATCTTTGATGGACATGCCTTGGTTATGCCTGGCCAAGGCTACTGTGGTCGGCCGTGTTACCGATGTTGTGTAACTGGCTTCCCCCGAAACATGTTATTGCAACATTCAATATCTCAGAGCCAACTGCCGAGGAACATGGTGTCCGGCTCTATTCTCTGTGAAGGCCTCGTCTGCTCCGATCCGGAGTAATTTGATAACCATTCCGAACCATGCCTATGCTGGAGTAATGATTGGATGTTTGCTGCCCCCCGGCTAGATTTATGCCACTACTCAATCATTACCACCCTGGGAGGGAAGAGAATCGAAGAGTAGAACGTCCCAATCATGAGCATATTGGTAACCTTGACTCGGCCTACTACGCTCTCAAGGACTGTGCGACTCTCGGGAATCATCATGTCCCCGCACACTGTATCACAACAAGACGCAGAATCGCAATGTGATATTGATATAGGACTGCAGTTTTTGACAACATAACATGCCGGTCTACAAAGTTTCCAACAGCTTATTTGAGCGGTACAACAACGACCGGTGTTTGCGCAACCGAATTCATTGGATAATGTTTTACTGAGAGGCAAATTTCCCCATCGAGCATCGAATCGAACCGAGGTTGTACGACGTCAATTCCTTACACATTCGAGCGATGCACAAGCAATATGCAGTAACCAAGGCACCAGTAGCACTCCACTAGTACCCCGGTGGATGGATTTTGGGCCACCGTCGTCTATGAAGCCCTTCTCTGGCTCGTGGTCTGCTAACATATAGAACTTCAACCCTCAATGACAAATATGATGTGTCCCTGGAGTTGAATCGATGTAGATTGCATTATTCATGTGCGTCTTTGGGCTAGTTTCAGGCTCCCAGGTATCCGAGATAGGGTTTCCCAATTGCTCGTGACCACGCTCCGTTCGAAGAAGAAATCATGGCCATTCACTCACGCAGAAGGATAATGACGTTCACATATGAAGACAGGATGTATCTCGGGTAATTATTGAGTGTCTTACGCAGAATTTGAGAACCATTTCCCCTCTGAAGACTCCAGAGGTCGCATTATATAGGACAATTTCTGAGCGCGCATTCGACATTTAGATATTCGAAGCTGGCGAAACATAATCTGGCCGTCCAGATAAGGCCAATTATAACGGCCTCTAATTACTCCTTTTTTTAAAATTGCTTGCTTTAGTACCTAATCTTATTCTACAAAAATCCGCACGAGTATTGAAAGCTGTCTTAGGCCGACCGACATCAGAACTTTCCTCTCCAGTTGTCAACCCATATGATTTTAGCATGCTAGGAATCTCTGCAGCTGATAAGTTATTTATGAGGCGATCATAGCTAGAATACCTCTGCTTTTCCCTCGGCGTATGTATCTGCCAATGATTACGACAATTTGGAGTCCGCGAGACTCGGTATTAAATGGGCTCCCCGAACAAATCCCCAGGTATTTATATTCCGTGCATTTGAGATACAAAGAAAAGGTCTAAGAAGCCCAGTCTCACTTTGGGAGGATTTAGCTGCTTGAATATGTGAGAAAATGAGGTCGAAAACCGTGGTCGAGGATGACCGAATGCGGCAACACCGGATGCGGTTGACCTCTCTCTTATACTCCAACATCCACCACTTTCAACAAGAAGACAGACCACCTTTTCCTCTTGATCTCCATTACTGTACCCCGCGGAGTAGTTTAATTATGTGATAATAATGATCGTCCACGCTATGCGTCAAAGCCGCCATCGCTGACCTCTTATCATTACACTCATTGTCCTCTCCCTGTTATGCTTCGTCCGGCTTTTAGGTCAGTCGTATGGCTCGTTCTCCTAGCGGGAGGAGTTTCCAAGCTCCTCTACAAATCGAATAGCCAAGGTGTCGATGCTGTACGGGAAGCCCAACCGGCTATACAAAAGAGCACTCCAGAGTCATATCCGACACGCACGAAGATGAAGATATCCTATGCATGTTCTGCGGCAGGACATCTCTGTTGGGTTCTGGAATAAACCGAGCTATTTATTGTCGTTGGTGATTAATGAACTAGCCAAACCTCTGGGGGAGAGGGTGGACTGGTTCATGTATGCCTGCCCATACCAGAGGCTGGAGAGATGGGGAACATACTGACTGCGACAGCTGGGTTGACGCAGACTCGATTATTCTCAATAGTGCGGTGCCCGCTGAGATCTTTCTCCCCCTTCTGATCTTGATAATATCCACTTCGTTGCGACGAAAGATCACAACGGCCTCAACACGGGAATTATCTTCCTGCACATCCACCCATGGACCATCAACATGCTCGTCGAGAGTCTCGCGTACCCTCACTACTTCCCTAATGAGACTCTGCGCCGCTCTGTAGACCAGGAAAGCATGGCACGGGTCCTCAGTAAAGCAACTGGTGGGCCCGACGGTTATGGATACAAAGATGGCATGACCTATGTACCGCGCACATGGATCAACACTTACGAATGGATGCACGCTTATGAAGGCGAAAGGGGGAATCTGCTCGTACATTTCCCTGGTCTGGAAGAACATCGATGGTCGCATATGTCTAAGTGGCTGGACATTGTCGAAACGACGCCGAAAAAGTTGGAGGTTCCATTGGAGGAAGCCGAGTATTTTAACCAGACGACGGCATTCCGGACGAGGCTTCGAACGGCGAGGGAGACCATTACATTGACGGAGAAAAAGGTTGGTTTGATGCCAAATGGGACTATAGGTGAGAAGGAGGAGATTAAGAAGACAGAGATGGCAATTTGTGAGTTGAAGAGGGTGTTGCGAGAGGAGGCGGACAATGTTGAGGCGGCCCAACAACGCCTGCAGGAGTTGAACGCCATCAAGGAATCAATTTCAATTTGATTTAGCTCATTTGTTACGATTAGATGATACTCCAAGATAAGTTGTCTTTCTTCATGCAGATTTCCGATCCCTTATTCAGGCCTCATGTTCTGCTGGTGTGAAGGCTTTCCGCTTTCGGAAACATGACAATCTATCTGCAAGTACCCCTTCAAACATCTTACAAATCATCAGAATGGTCGATAATACTTTCTATCTCACTTCAAAATCTAGTAAATACGTATCATGACCTGATAATATTGACAAAATCTCAATACAATCCTGTAGCAGAATACAAATGATTCAACAATCGGCATCAAAGCCTTCCAGAATTGTCTGTAAGCTAGATAACTATACAGGGGTTTCCAACATCATATTCAGGCACTTATCATCATTGTGACTTAACTAGGTAGTCGGGAGGCCTGACTCGTACCAGCCAATGATAATGTCTAGGAACCAGCACATGCTACGGTAGTTAGTAGCCCAAGCTTAACCGAAGCTTTGCAGGTCTTGGCCAATTGCTAATCTGGGCATCTCCACGTGTGATAGTGATAAACTTGTTTACAACGGTCGTTCGTCGGAGATTTCCGCCTCCGACAGATAAGCAACCAGACTGATTTAAATCAGCTCATCGCTTTGATGGATCGGAATTTTCTCAATCGATCAACGCGCTTCCCTGAGGTAGCAAAATGAAGACAACCACCGCATCGGCTTTGCTGGTCGCCCTCACTGCGACGGCCGCTCAGGCCCGTCCCGTGGTCGACGAGCGCTATCCGTACACTGGTCCCGCTGTTCCCGTCGGCGATTGGGTTGATCCAACCGTCAATGGCAATGGAAAAGGCTTCCCCCGTCTGGTGGAACCTCCTGCTGTGAAGCCTGCGACTGCGAACCCCAAGAACAATGTCAATGTGATTTCGCTGTCGTATTTGCCGGATGGTATGCACATCCACTACCAGACCCCGTTTGGACTGGGTGTGACGCCTTCCGTGAAATGGGGCAAGCATCCCCAGCATCTGGATCAAGTCGCTCATGGATATACTCACACGTATGTTTCTTGCCATTGAACAAAAAGAAAAAAAGAGAGCAGAAGCTAACTGCAATAGGTATGACCGCACGCCGTCGTGCGCCGAAGTCAAGGCTGTCACTCAGTGCAGCCAGTTCTTCCACGAGGTCAGCCTCGACAACCTCGAATCCGGAACAACGTACTACTACCAGATTCCTGCTGCCAACGGCACCACCGAGTCCGACATTTTGAGCTTCAAGACTGCTCGTCGCGCGGGAGATCGTCGCCCCTTCAGTGTGGCCGTCTTAAACGACATGGGTTACACGAATGCAGGGGGCACGTTCAAACAGCTCGTCAAGGCCGCCAACGAGGGCACTGCGTTTGCCTGGCACGGCGGTGATATCTCATATGCCGACGATTGGTATAGTGGTATCCTTCCCTGTGCTGATGACTGGCCTGTCTGCTACAATGGCACTAGCACCGAGTTGCCTGGTGGAGGTCCCATCCCGGACGAGTACAAACAGCCTCTGCCGGCGGGTGAGATTGCCAACCAGGGTGGTCCCCAGGGCGGCGATATGAGTGTACTGTATGAGTCCAATTGGGACCTGTGGCAGCAGTGGCTGGGAAATGTCACGCTCAAGATACCCTACATGGTTTTGCCCGGGAACCACGAGGCTGCGTGCGCCGAGTTCGATGGTCCCGGCAACGCGTTGACTGCATATCTAAACAACGGGATCTCCAACGGCACTGCCCCCAAGGCAAACTTGACCTACTATTCCTGCCCTCCATCCCAACGGTAAGATCCATCCCCCGCAATCCCTAGCACAACCTAACCCGCACAGGAACTTCACCTCGTACCAGCACCGCTTCCGCATGCCTGGCCCCGAAACCGGCGGCGTCGGCAACTTCTGGTACTCGTTCGACTACGGCCTGGCCCACTTCGTCTCCATGGACGGCGAGACCGACTTCGCCAACAGCCCTGAGTGGCCGTTCCAGGAGGATGTCAAGGGAAACGAGACCCTTCCCAAGGCTTCCGAGACCTACGTAACCGACAGCGGCCCCTTTGGCGCCGTCGACGGCAGCTTCAAGGACACTAAGTCCTACGCGCAATACAAGTGGCTGAAGAACGATCTCGCCAACGTCGACCGCAAGAAGACCCCCTGGGTGTTTGTCATGAGCCACCGACCCATGTACAGCTCCGCGTACTCGAGCTACCAGAAGCATCTCCGTGATGCGTTCGAGGAATTATTCCTGCAGTACGGTGTTGATGCTTATCTGTCTGGGTATGTTGCATCTTCGCCCATCGTCAATACAGATACTGACCGATGCAGACACATCCACTGGTACGAGCGCATGTACCCCCTCGGCGCCAACGGGACCATTGATTCGGCGTCGATTATCAACAACCACACCTACCGCACTAACCCCGGCAAATCCATCACCCACATCGTCAACGGAATGGCTGGCAACATCGAGAGCCACAGTGAGCTCAGCGCGGGCCAAAGTCTCCAGAACATCACTGCCTTGCTGGACACCACGCACTATGGCTTCAGTAGGCTTACCGTGCTGAGTGAGAAGGAGGTTAAGTGGGATTTCATCCGCGGTGATGATGGGTCTATTGGCGATTATTTGACCTTGCGTAAGGAGAAGACCCACGGCAAGGGAAATTAGGTGCTAGTCGGAAGGAGTATGAGCAGCAGGAGTTGTATATAATTAAGCAGCGTGTGTATGTACCTCATGGCATGTTTTAGCACAAGTGTATAGCTAATGTGAAGACTAGAAACATCAATATCTAGGGAGGCGCGGACCAGGTGGTCTGTGTGCCAAAGTCATTTGGCTGCTTCTAAGCTTAGAAGTGTGATACTATTAAGTAGCATTCTGTAGTAATTCACATGATAGGTCGCTTTGATGGATTCAACTCTATAGGAATATAATATTAAATCTAACATATGGAAATATAGTTTTGGAGTTTGGACAGAAGTTCAAGTGGCTAGAGCTTACTGGAGTGAGTGATGTCTTGTCTTCTAGAGAGCCAACCTTTCAGCTGATAGCCTTTCTAATTATACTCTCATCATTATCTTTGCCTGTTCAACCTTCCTATATTTGATCACCTTCTAGCTTAATAGCTGCCTTTGCATATGTATAAGATAATTTATCTACCACTGATTATGTGCTTGCAGAAGCTTATCCTATGCCTTGATCTATGTAACAATCACGAGATGCTCTTCGTGTATACTGCCTGTGAAGACTCGTAAGCACCCTAAAATAAGGATATTCCTACATTTTTCAAAATGGCTAGATAGCCTAGTGTCCAGTTCATCAATATTCAAAGATCTAATTGACATATCTAGTGGTTGCTGAGTTATTAAGGCTTAATTAGATACATAGCCACGGTTATTGTGATTTCTAAACGCCTTACTCATGGGAAGGCCTGTTCATCAAGCCAGGGCTGCCAGGCTACGCTGCATCATCCACTATGCTGGTGTTCCTAACTCTTACATGCTAGACTGGATATCATATGCATCTTCCGGATCGATCAAATGTGCGTGATCATAGTCCGCCTCGTTACCCTTGGCTTCCATCTGCAAGTAACCAGGGGCATAAAGCTCAATGTCCTTAGCCCAAGTATCCCTCGCTCCGTCAAAGTGAGGCAAGAATTCTTCTCGGGCCTTGGCACACAGATATCAATCACTGGCAGTGTCATATCCAATCTTTACAATCTCAGTCAGTCAAATGTATCCCATTTTCCTTCTCCTTCGTCTTTCAGATGGCGCAGGATAACCCATACTTAGCAATCATTTCTGGTCGGACTCCGCCAGCCCTGATGGCATGATCCATATACATCAACGCAATGGCCCATGTCGCCGTCCAAGCGGCAGGACAAAATGTAGAGTTTAATCCACCTGGATCGATTGGATCTATGGCATTCTGATAGAGGGGCCAAGCACACAAAGTTGGCTGTTGTCAGGAATGAGTCGTAAACCTTGCTCAGGGCCACCTCGGGGTACCCTATTATGGTACGACTTTGTATATTGTTAACGCTTCTTGCTCTTCATCTCTCTCTCCCCCCTACCCCCCCCCCCATTTTTCCTTTTTGTTTCCAAGTAGTGAATCGGCTTACATCACGAAATTCCCGTGTCGCTTTTGCCCACTCCTCAACAAGTGTCCGTTGTTGGCGAACTTCATAATCCCCATCAACGTCTGGAACATGAGCTGCTTCGTGGGTAATAAAAATCTTCTCTATTCTGACAGAGGGTTGCGGTGTCCTGAACGCCAGTGGGGAATATCAATGCTCTTGACAAATATTCAATTTCAATTATGCATGTTTGTTGTACGTAACTAGGTAATCCAATCACAATGGGTAGCATTTAACTGATCTACAAATGATTTCAATGCCATGATTCCATGAGCTTCAATTCCATACCACTACGAGCGTTCATGATGGTGATTAGCTTACTGTCTCTGGTTGCAGCATGGGCTTACACAAAACCAATCAGTGGCCGTCGCAGCAATAATCTAGCCCATAAAGGAATATCTCACAAGCAATCATTCCTTCGAGGCGCAGCCGTTGATAATTATTGTTAGGGGTGGCATCACGGCTGTCATATTCCATTCGCTCCCCGCACGCCCTCCTCAAGTATCCTAGCATACCGGAGCTAGAATCAGCGCCCATGTAGGAGATAGGCGGAATATTCAGGGGTCGAGTGAGGAGAGCGGGATTATGACGAAAGATTGTGATTCTTTAGAGCATATATGACTGGTAACTCGGATGATTGACCTCCTGTCCTAGGTTTATCTACTGAGACTGTCATTAATTGCCATTGTCGCACGGTTTTATGGAGTCTATGGGAACCATATTCCCCTGGCTTAGCACATTCAGATGCAAGCTAGAAGTCTTAGAGAGTCCGTATAATGTGCAAACAACAGGGATGGAAGGCAATATCCTTATCAACTCTACAGAGTACGAAATGAGATTGGGACTAAATTTCGCTCCATCTGTTCAAAAGTCCGCGAGCTGACAGCAAATAACAGTGTCTGTCTCGACCAATTGGGACACTCTAACGATTCTAGTTTATCCATGTGAGTCAGGTGACCCCTCTCTTTACAATTTATGGAGGACAAACAGGATCTGAATATGGACAGAGAAATATATTCTTCAGGAAGACGTCGTCAAAAGCACTGATCTTTGGTATATGGTCGGACGCTTGGTGAAGCACTCATAGGAGGTAAGAAACAAAACCGCAACGGTGAGTACCAGACCTAGTAGGTCACACATAACGTTGATGTCAAGACTCAGATAACTCAGATATCGACTGGTCAATGCCCTGGAAGTAACGGAGAAGATTACACGAAAGTCCTCCACCCCCAGAGGACCGGCGGTTGAGACCTACCCATTCTTCTGCAGTCAAGATTCGTAGTCCTATCCGACTCGTCGGTCAAACAATCAAATACAGAACGAGACTGAAAAGCCCAAGAAGAAGGGCTATTTGCGTAGTTGCGCCTCATGATGCTATCCTTGGTGTAAGTCCATCTGCAGCCGGGTCACCAAGATTGTTGAACAGTAGTCGTTTGCTCTGCGGTATGATTCGCGTCCCAGGCGATTAGTCTTGTTCCAGCCGAACATCCAAGACATGGTAGGCTTATCTGGAAGACTCACAGGGTCTCTCCCTTCCGACGATCAGACAGATTCTCACTCAGGGTGTGATTATGCCAAGAAGGCCGATTCACTGAAGACCTGGTTGAGATCCCAAAAAAATATATCACTTGCTGCGCCGGATGATTCCAGCCCTTGCGGAGGTATTGAATCAAGATGTAGGTCAATGTCAGAAGCCAAAAGCTGCGGGAAGCAATTGGGATATCCCGGCTGTTTGTCTGAGGAGACGGTAGAGGGTGGTAAGCCTCCAGTGGCATCGACGGCGTACCCCACGGTACTAATGGTTGTGGCAGTATGTCGCAAAATTCCTTGATTGGCATTATTTGATTCCCTCAGGATATTCTTGGCCATTGCGGTCATTTTCTGAAGCATCTCGGACAGTAACAAAGCAAGCGGTGAGCTGCTGGTGGTCAGAGCATTAAACATCGAATCCGCGATGATCTGCAGCAAATGGAAATCGGACGAAGCACTCAGATCCCCAGGATGTAGGATTAAGTTGATGAAGATATCGAAAAAGGCAGAGAGCGGGTAATAGGATATTCGGCGTCAGATACGTCAGCAGGCTCTGAGTGGATAGAAACCAACAGTTTGACAAAAGATCATACCGGGCCAGGTTGTTCCGAAACAAATTCCCGCTCTCCCGCAAGCTGTTGAGAAGCTGGGCTGTATGCCTTGCGGCCGTGAGACATTTCGTTCGGCCGGAAATGCTCTGAGACTCGGTTGAAGTGGTCTGAAGGATTGAAAGATCATTGGAACGAAAAGCTTCTCCGTAGCTGCTTCTCCGATGGAGCATTAATTGGCAGTTGTAGTATTCTGCGTGCAACAACACAGTGAAAGGAAAGAATTCAGCATTGGGGAAATGCAGTGCCTTCTCCAGCGGTGGCAACTCAGGCAAGTTTTCCCGCCAGATGCCAAGTTTCTCATCAAGATTATTCAGTGTTGCGAGACTTTCTGCCCCGCGATTACCTTTCGGAGAAGAAACGGAATAGAGCTTTGAATAGATCTCGCTCTTGATCCTGGCGAGCTTCACAAAGTGCGCAAAATAGGATAGGCCGCCCTTGACATGAGGCGGCTGCAGTAACCGCCACGTTCGGGGCTCGCTGACTTCGATATCGTCCTCGCAAATCGTAGGCGGACGTCCAAGCCGGAGACTTATACATCTGTCCAGCACGTACAGAACCCAGAAAACGTTGCGCCGCTCCTCGGTTTCCCTTGTGGTTTGATATGAATCTGCAGGCGCCCGGTGCAGCCCCAAACCAAGAGCAAGGCGCGCCGCCGCTCCGATGGCCATATAGCTTGCTTCGACGTCAAGAAGAATGTCAAGGATCAACGCCTGCGACATGAGATTATCATAAGCTTAACCACCGTGCACCTGACAGAAAGAGAGAACCAACCATTCCAACGAGGGCCTGGACACCCATAACCTCTCTGCAGCTGTATGCAAGTTGGGTGAAAACAGAATAACAATTCCGGAGACAGCTTAGTACATGCAGGGTGCCCTTTTTTTCTCCGCAAGGAGCCATGGTTGAGTGCAAACCGGTCTCGTCCTCAAAGACAAGTCCGCCGATGGCGAGTACGGCGTTGAGTGAGGCATACCAGGACACGCTTGTTGGTGGATTATCTGAGTACTGCCGTTCAAAAAGCTCCATAAACTTTCCTCGATCATAGAGAGGCATAGTAGGGTTAATATAAGTGAAGAAATCTGCACAGCAATGAGCCACTTGTGAAGAGCTATAGGTATTAGATGAGCAACAGGGGGATCTGACAGTTGACTGTGAGAATCGCAGACCCTCGTGGGGGAAGGGGTGTTCGATCATCCGGTGTGAGATGTTGCCATGTGCTAATCATCTCCTCAGACCAGCCGAGCATATATGTTCGAGCTCGATTCAAGAAGAAGTCGGACAGTTCGGTCGAGCCAGTGAGATCTGAAAATCGACCGTAAACCGCGCGGTGATAGAAGTGAGAAACCAGACGCGGATCCTACATAGAACGGCAGTTGTAAGCAAACCACAGGCTCTAGCCGATACAATGACCGGAGAGTTACCGATAAAACTCGAGAATCCCACTCTATCGATCAAACAAAAGGATAATTCGTCATCATCGGCTATGGGCGACAATGGATGGACATGGGTTTGATCCGCTGATTTATGCCTCGATGCAGACAAAAGGGACTCTACCAGCTCGAGCCGGTTTTTCATCTCAGTGAGTGCATCCCTGCGAATGTTTATCTCGACGTCAGTGTGTTGATAAGCAAGCCAAAGAGGGATGTTGGCTCTTACTGCTGCGAACTTGATGGTGTTTTGGCGCTTCGCTTCCGGCTCGTAGGAGAAAAAGCACACTGTTGTCCCAGCTTTGAGCAGCGACTACAGTTTCCACCGTCCCTTTTACATCGGACCTGGTGAAAGAATATCATGGTTAGCACATTGGCCTGACATAACTGAACTCTTGCAAGTTCATACCTTTGCTTTCCTGCAAGATTCGCAGGAAGCACGGAGTGGAATATGAGCATTAGAGGCTGACAGCATCTAGCGTGATGAAAAGCACCCTAATATTCGATGTACATGTATTCAGGGTGAAGAGGCTCAATGCGACTGAGCTCAGGCTGGCGATGGTCTGGGATATAACAGGCAACGTCGTTAGGCTTGCAAGACAGGGATCTTTGTGAACTCAATCTATTCGAATCCCCAGGGTCTGCTGATCTATGGTTCACTTATAGCCACTAACTTTAAAGAGAAATCACAACCATTGAATCGATTAACTTTATACCAAATAGGGGTTCTCTCATCCTTGGCTATGCGAGTAATTTGTTAGCCAGCCCCGTGGCCAACATAATCAAAATACACTTCGTCAAATAAACTTAACTTTGCTTCTGGGAGAGGCCAAGGACTCTGTCGGGCTGAGGTGGCGAAAGCAGACCTGTCATGTCAATGGAAAATCTTGCGGGATGACAAACTGAGAAGCAGACCTGTCAAAATCTTCTAGACTATGTCTAGATCAAGAGGCTCTCTGGCACTTGCCAGTCACGACTCACAATTACAAATAACGCCTGTCCACTCAAGCCCAATAAAAAAAGAATGGGAGGCATTATCTACCTAGGATTTAGATACTCTGAATAGAGTTTTGTGGCCGCCAATAAGTAGGAACATTTCTGCTAGTGTGCGCAAATGAGTCTTATCAGACATGGGACCAAACCTGAGTTACCTGACTACTTGGCTCACAATGGAAATTAACCCTACTTATGTTGTATTGGCTTGTTTGTTCCTCAGTGGTCAGAGAAAGCCAGTGGCGTGCCTAGATTCAGAAATGGAAGGCTTCAGTAGGACGACAAAGTGGTCCTGTTTAATGGACCCCTTCAACTCACCATATCAAGTCTAATGCGCGACCCCGCGTGGCATCTCAATGATGAGCCATTTTCCCATACTGGATTAGGGTGGAAGTTTAAAAGCTTTTGAACCCCCTGGAATAATGTTAGTGTCACTGCTTTGAATAATGCTATTCTGTCCCCACAAAGCTCAGTGAGAGACTGAGAGTACACAATCCTTCATCAAATCAGTAGCAAATGCTTCATATTCAATATGGCTGGTCTTGGGAGCCTCCACTTTGCTTGATATTTAAGCTACATGATATAGGTATTCCCAGATAACAATGCAATATTCTAATAGGTCGTGTAGGAAATACTTAACTAGAGGCAGAGCAAATGGATATGAAAAGGTGTGATGTTGGCGGAAGTTAGACTTATAAAATGAGCCACTATCAACAGCGACACTTGAAAGTTCACTCATGATATCATAAAGTCCCATCGCGCAAGAGAAGGACATTTCAAATAGTGAGGAAGACATCAGTAAGTCATCGGGCAAGTATACCTAAGGAGGCTCTTAGACTTCATACAGGCTGCTTTGAAGGTTGAGTGGCAGTGCTTCTGCCTCTGAGCGTTGTAATTTATTACCCGAGGACTTGCTGAGTTGCTGAACCGTGGACGGGACCCAATTCCCTGCTCTGATGGACCTGATATTAAGCGAGATCTACTGAGACTGTCCATTGGAACCTGACAGGTGTGGTCATTTTACGGCCACTTTTGCTCCACAATGGTGGTACCTAGATATTGGTCGTAGTCGCCGTGCATGGCTGTAGATTAAAGGCAGATTCAAATGAACAACTCCGCGGGCCTAGATTTGTTCTGGCCATCTCTAAGTTCGGAAAAGAAAGAATGGTCTTCCTGAGGTCAGAGCAGATGCGTGGCCGCTTGACTTTGGTCGGTTGGATGAGCTTCAAATCTGAGTACCTCTGAAGCATAGTCAGCTAGTTGATACTATGACCACCTCTCCTATGATGCCCTCCTAGAAACACGATAAGCAGTCACTGGGTGTGAACCTCAAGAGCAATGGAGAAGGGGTGATGTATATAGTTGTTTACCCTTAGTAGCTATTTAATTAGTGTCTTATACTTCCTACACACTGAGAAAGCATTACATTGCTTCTACTTTAGAACATGATGGAATAATCATTACTTGTACTACAACCTGTGCAGCTATGTAATGTCAGAGAGTTGCTTCATGGCTTTAGATCCCCCACACAAACCGTGAACCAACTGCATCAGCCACAATACTTAGGGGATCTTACCCAGAGGAACGTTTCTCTAGTGACATGGAAACTCCCCGACTTGATAACCGTTGACCGACCAGAAATTGCAAAGGGCTAGACCAGCCATGCGGCACCGCGATAAGCGAGCAATACCCAATTAGATGCAGGCGATAAGAGATTACGACGCCTGCCTTACCTAGGTAAGATTTGAGAGAGACACTTAGGTAATCATGAAACTACCTAGTTAACTACCGAGCGATAAGTCCAAGAAAATTAAAGTATCTCAAATTTCATTGGCTGCAAGCGGTGGAAAACACGGCCCGTAATTAGCTTGCCGAAGGAATCAAGAACAACTCGGCGAAATCCGAACCACCAATAGGAGGGAAGGTAGTGGGTATTCCGCATCGGCGTGCGCAATTCTTGCAAGTCTATTGGGCGAGTGGGTCATCACTGTACAGGTAGGTAGCTAAGTACCTGCCTAAAAAGGTAGGATAGCTCTCGTGCGAGTGTGTTGAGTCGGCTCTCCGTGCTCTTTGCAGCAAAGCTTATGATTGCATGCAGACCAACTTCCTTGCTTTCCAGAATCATTCTAATTCCAGACTGAACGCCTCAGGGCATTAGGCTGCTTTCATGAAAATGCAAGAGTTAAAGGATGAAGACAAGAACAGCCCCTAATCATGAATTCTTGCTCAAATAAGGTGGAGAATGTTTATATCTGTCAAAGTGTAGGAGTTACTGAAATACTATTACCCTGAAAGAGTGACTGTCATGATGTTATTTTAGTACAGTGGTATAAGTTCTCCGATAATATCTAATTTATCCAGAGATCAAGGAAGTATGATAAGCAGGTTGCGAAAAGACGTTGTCTTCCTCTCAGATGCCATTCTTTCTCTCCCAGCACGATCAATTTCCCACGAAATGAGGGGATGATACGGTGGTCGTCGTTAATCAGCAGGAGTTAACTGCGACGCTGGGAAGGGCGGCCTGGATCGAACCCGCCGCCTCTGCTGCTGGAACTACATTCGTTCCTTTCTTGTAATTCTATCAGTGTCTCGTTTCTCATTCTTTCTTCCCAGAAATATAAATAGCAATCAGTGAAGACGGTGCTTGGAAGGTCAAGTATGCTTGAGAAGACGAAGTCTCTGTTGGATGCTGGTAGTGCATAGTTGTCTTATAATGACTCATCAAGGACAAGGTACTCATCATCAGTTATTACAGAAACAGGGGACATTTGGCAAATGGTTAGCTATCTTCCATTGAGAACCTTCCTCATTCATAGTTGTAAGCTGTAACTAACTTTTAAGCAGTGTCAAGCTCAGGCTAGATCAGTAGGTAATTCAGAGAGGTTCAGAACAAGTATAGATATTTCGAAGGATATAATTCGAAGGATAAATATAGTAAGCACAGTGCTTTTCGCCATAGTATATTAGATCCCTCCAGCCAGTCTCTGGCATTTCCAAGAAATGGTGCTCACATTTGACGTGCTAAACATATTAGAAGATCTTGAGCTACACATAATTCCTCACCATAAAGCACTTTTGCAAGGTGATGAAGCATCAAGTCTCAGAAGGGGGCACATGTCAAAAATAATGAAAGTGGAAAATACAAGAACATAATAGATCATGATAAAAGAGACACATTCATAAATAGTAGGTACAGCGCTTCCCTGTCTCCCCAAGTTCACTTGTCCTCCTGTGTTCTACTTACCAAGTTTGAATGTCGGATAATAATCTTGAGGAGTAGTTGCATTTACGGTACCATTCCAACAGTAGTTCTGGAAACAGGTTGAGCATATCTCTGGGACGGTTGTATTTGTCCTTTCAAAGCTTCGACTTAATATGGCGCAAGCAAGACAAGATGGCCAGTTGGAGTCCAGTGTTGCATTCCCCAGTGTTGCCACATCGTAGCCATTCTCAATGATGGCGTTCCGTTCACTGATATTGTATTGAAGGTCGAAAGTAGGCACATTCGACGGGTATATATAAGGCGCATTAGGAATATAGACAACAACAGGGGCTGAGCCAGTGACGTTAGAACTGTTGCAGCCAAAAAATGTTGGGCGATTGTTCAACCCAAGGTTGACAAAGGTGTTCTGATCAGGCACGTAGGGGAAAGCTGGGCCACCATTCATTCCTGAAGAGCGTACGTTTCGCTCATAAGTGGCTACCATGGATGTTCCATTGGGCCACCTCGAGACGGTGTCGGCTGACGAGTCGAGAGCCAAAATCACATCCACTTGGCGTTGGGGCTGCAGAAGGGGATCTAGCGGGATGTTCTGTAGGTCTTCTCCTCCATCAACCAAGGTCAATGAGGTAGAGTTTGTATATTGGGATGGGCTTGCATAGCGATAGAAAGGGTTAGGTTCATAGACGGCAATATCATTGTTTTCGGACCCGATTCTTCCCAGAATCTTACTTATGGAGTTCGTCAGGGCTGAAGGCGCTTTGGTATCGTTTATGAGCAGGAATGCTTGATTGAACAGAGATGATGACGTGCCCATGATGAACCCAGCGTTATCGAATCCTCGAACACACTTTTCCCCTGTCATCAGTGTCCCTCCCGAGAAATTCGACCCCAGAAATTCTAGGGAAACGAAGGCGGACAGAGATTCGTCCCAGCTCCCAAACTCCCAAGGGTTAAACTCAAACACAGTAGTGTTCGCGGGGATTAGTATCTGTCCCGGAGCTCGACCATCCGCGATGACCAAAGGCATAGGCATTGTTCCGGCCTGGAAATCCTGGCTCAGAGCAATCGACGACCAGGTATAGCTAACGCCACCTTCAGTCGCATTGATGAGTTGATAAGAGAGAGAACGACCCCTGATATTCGATAAGTGAGCTTTGATTTCTTCTCTCCAAGCTCACAAAGGCAGGAAAAGCATACCAGTAATCTGTGATGGAGACCTCATACCCGGCGTCCGATTTCCCGCTCACTGCACTCACCAACTGTGAATAATACTGAGCCGTGCTGATGCTCCATTCAGTGCTCTGAGATGGACCAGTAAAGATAGAATCCTGAAACTGCCACACAGAACCGTTGTCTCGTAGCGATGATACGTCGGAGAAATTATTCATATAGATCGAGCCAACCAGCCAACTTCCACCACTAAGTCCTGAGAGATAAGTAGCCGACTGTAGAATGCCTCCCAGTTGGCCATTGAGGGTTGAGTTAATGGTACGGTTATCAAAAGCTTGCAGTGCACCTCCGCCATTCATCAAGGCTCGATATCCACCGCCAGATGCTGCAATGCCAATATTGGGTAGGGCAGACGCATTAGCCGAATGATTATCAACATAGACAGATCCATTGAAAGAACCGAGATCAACTCTGCTCAGAAACTCTTTCAGGGCGTCTCTAGTGTTATTTCTTCGTACTTTCAGCCATGACGCCTCGGCGCTCGATAAGGAGGTGGCATTGCGGACTGATGGCCGATTCGAAGGGCAGACCTCGCCTTCAGGGGTGTATCCATTGGGTGCATTCGGCAACGCCCGCTTGATAGGAGCAGTGGCTCTTGAAACTCCTTTGGCAAGGGCTGAAAGGATAGTGTTCTTTTAGCACATATACTGCCTAAAATTTCTTTTTTTCCAAAAGACCAGCAGGAAATTCCTTACATTGGGAGAATAGTTGAACTATGAGCAAAGCTTGATAAAGTAGGGTAATACTGAGCAACTTCATGTAAGACTTGTACATTGTGACTGAATGAATGGATTATATGCAAATTAAAAAGATCTGTAGTAACAAAGAATCTAAACTTTCATTCAGGTCTGAAAACCCTTCAAGATATGTACCTAGACCTTGAGCTAAGACTTTGCGTATAATAACTATTTATACGTAAGTTCATCAAATTTAAGCTGTTTGAGGTAGTTAAGTGGTATGATCTCCTTTCCATGAGGCGTGGCAATTCCTAATACAATGTAGTTAGCTTTCAGAACCTTCATTTAGGTAGATCTACATTCTTTGATGAACATGACCGGAAATGTCCAGTGGTGACATAAATTTGACATTTGAGATCAGGGCGTGCCATGGCTCATTAAGCCTATTAGTCATTAACTATATAATTAACTAACTAACTAGTAACTAGCTGGTGATGACAGCATACTACATAGAATTTTGAAATATAGTACAACAATGTCAACTTCTATGGAATCATGTGAAATCATGATATAGTCATTCAATGTATATGACTTTAGAAAAGAGTGCAGAAGTAAGTGATTGCAAAGTAATAAACCCAGGATTATCCTGAAAAAGAACCTGTCTATATTATTCTTTGTCTCTGTAACAAAGATTTTAGGGAGCATGTCTTTCAACCAGCCCAAGCATAATCCTCAAACAGTGACATGCTGGCTAGTTACACAACAGGTATTTGTGTTCCTAAAACAGAAAGAGCATCAGTGCATTGGTCTGCCCAGTAGTCCGCCAGCAGCCTTTTCTAATTACATTTCATTCCATCTCACATTCTTTGCTCCCAGACAGTCATAGGAATAGGCTAGAGTATCATATGTCAAGCATGCTCTCAATAACTTTTAAAGGGCAATTAGTCCACATGTATCTTTGGATACTTTATAAGTAGCTAGAATTCCTATCAATCGAACTAATTTCTTCACATGTACAAACGAGTATCTATCATATTATTCACTAGTTTTTTACTCTAAGACCAACCTATTCAGCACTGAATAGAATGCACAGCTTTCCTAAAATTACCTGGTCTGGCTGTTGGCCTCAGATTAAGAGGTGCAATTATAGCATCCCACTGTACATTTAGACAACGCGTTATTTCAATTCTGTCAAAGCACATTCTTCTAGTGTCAATAAACGGTGTAAATGTAGCTCAGGCAGATATACAAATGTAGGGATGGGAATGCAGTCATGCTATAAGCTATTTTTATCATTAGTAAAGTTGACATATGACCTGGGAAGACTATATAAGTAGGAACGGACTCTCTCATCTTTAGAATGTGCAATCATAAACCACTCTAAGGGAATACTTCCAGCTTTAGTCTCTTAGCTTTGCAGACACTTAAGATGCATATCAATCCTATCCTGCTCTTTTCCATTGTCTCATTGGGCGTTGCCAGAGATCCTTTCGACTCTACAAACTCCCCAAATCGTTCGGAGGTTGAAGGAATACGACCTGATTCATATTGCCCTAGCCGTGACGCCAATGTGGAATACCAACGCGAAATATTTGCCCGATTCGTCCAGACGTTGTACGGCGAGCGGAACGTGTCAGAGGCCTTCAGCACCTATGTTGACCCTGATCTGATTGAGCATGATCCCTTTGATCAAAGCCGTGACGATGTTGTGGCAAGGCTGTCTCAGATCATCCCCGACTCCACTTTTACGGTTGTACACTCAAGTTTTGAGAGCGACACTGGGTTGGTCCACCTCAGACTGGGGGATGAAGACGCGGAGCCAGTTGCTCTTGCGGACATATATCGCATGGATGGGACCTGCATTGTCGAGCATTGGGACGTTCTCCAGACTCGCCCGGAGAATTCCACAAATCCAATCGCCATGTTCTGATTGTTGGAATCGTTTTGTTCTACGCTGTGCGATAGTTTCTGGCTTTACATGGGTTCTGAGTTCTCGAATGTGGACTCAAAAGTCGAAACTGCAGAGCGGTCCCAAGTACCTAGGAACTTGCTTGAAACCGGACTGGATGCAACTCTACTTATGTAATGTGTACTGATTTTATCTTATAAGGGTTTTCTTCCTGGTAATAACTGGCCCTGTACCTGAATGCTTTGTGGCATACAGATAATGCCTTATGGGATACCCTGAAGTCATGGAGATACTCTGCTCAATCTCTGACTGTGTGAGTTATATTAAGCCAGTCTAGTAAATAGTCCCCTTCTTCTCGAGTCCAGCGCTGGTGGACCAAGGTCGAGGTAGCCTAGCTATAGTAGACACTGCATGTGTCAAAGGCCTATCATCATTATTATGGAGCACCTGATTTGTCTTGCTCAATCATGCTGTTGCTTACTCCATCTAATGCTATATCTGGGTTGGCATTGAGCGCACTGGTCAGCTGCCCTGCAGCTATCTCACTGCTCTTGAGGGAGGGCTTGCAGCATATTCACTTGAAGGTTATCAATAGACTGAAAGAGTATCTTCCCTTGCCTTCAACACCTGGATTAGGCATTCGTTCTGTTAAATGACTAATTGAATATGCTAAGAACTTTGCAATGCATACTCATAACTCATCACAGTTGGATGCCCTTCTAATAGCCTTAGCTACCGGATCCAAGTCGAGCAGGAAAAAATCCAGGATGTCTTTGTTGTGTAGCCGCTAAAATAATCCAGAAGTGTTGCGCTTGAAGCCCTCGGTTGGTTCCAGCCTCGGGACTATCCTATGGAGCGGACCCAGCGCCGCCTCTGTTGCATGCTCTCGAATACTGGACCAGTCCAGTACAGGGTGGTGTCAATGTGGAGATAGACTTTGCATGTCTCATGTCATTAATCATGTCGTGGTATCTAGTCTATGCGCTATGCAATCATCAAACATCATAATGCTTTTTCGTCTCCGGGTATACAGGAGCACCAGCTGACCGACTCTTGCTCCTCAGCCAGGGGCCATACACCATGAATGCAATTGGGATGGGCACCATTACTGCGGCAATGCACCCCAGCATGGTCCCAGCCCATTGCACGCCGAGGTTCTCCATCATCTGTCGAGAAAAGAGAGGAAATGCGCATCCTACTGCGGACCGGAGGATAGTGTTTGCTGCGATCGTGGAGGCAGCCCTGGCACCATTAGTGGAGAGATAGATATCGTGAAGGTGGTAGACTTACAAAGTAGGGTAGCAGTCAACAATATAGTTGAAGCACTGCAGGAAGATGCAAAAGATGCCGAAGCCAGTAAGAATGCCAGAAGAAATAGGCGCCATCCAGTGAATAGACGAAGTATAGCCAGTCCAGCCAAACCTGCGGCAGTCAGTAAAAGGCCTTCCATCAGCAGGTAGAAACATACCAAAACATGCCCGCAGCAAAGGTGACACCTCCAACGATAGCTGGAGGGAGACGCCACTCAGGCACGGGGACGTCTCCATTCGCAGCCAGCTTCTTGATATACGAGCCTTGGAGCAACAGGATGAACACGCCACCTAGTAATTCCCCAATGATCAAGCCGACGAACGCCAGTCCCCCATCACCCATATTCATCCCGTACACCCCCTGGAAGACGACAGGGTATGCACCAAGCAGGGCATAGATAAGCCCGTAGATGAAGGAGATATACAGCGAGATAAGCAGCAGAATCGGCTCCGTGACGAGCATCTTCAACGGCCGGGTGAAGTTATTCCGCACGAGCTCATGGAAATCGACCTCGACCTCATCCTGCTTCGCATGGATGCCCCAATTATGCGTCTGCCGACGCAGCGTCGCCGCCTTCCGCACCAGAATAACAGGCGCGTACGTCTCATCCAGGAACAGCGCGACGAGCCCAAATCCCACAAACACCATTATGGCCGAGATATACATCGTCCAGCGCCAACCGAGCGCACTCATCGTGATGAAACCGCCGACAAACGGCGCCGCAAACGGACCGATAAACACCGCCATGCAGAAGACGGACATGATGATCCCGCGCTGTGCATTGTTGAAGAGGTCCGCAAAGACAGCAGGCACAACTGAGATGGGACTCGCGGCGAACAATCCCGCAAAGAACCGGCAGATCATCAGAGTCTGGAAGTCCTTTGCCGTTGCGCAGCCGACGGTGAAGATTCCGCACCCCAGGAGACCCAGGGACAGCGGCCAGCGCCGTCCGATGAGCTCCGAGGAGGGCGCCCAGATGGTTGGGCCCGCGGCGAAGCCGAGCACGTACAGAGTGACGCCGAGCGAGCCGACCTCTTCGCTGACGTGGAATTCCTTGCTGGCGGACCCAATGGCGGCAGAGAAGACGGCGCTGGCGAATGAGCCGGCGAAGGTGCCGTAGCAGAGAATGCAGACCAGGAAGATTCTGTCGCTCCAGCGTTAGCATCTTCGTGGGGCATCTATGTACGAGCGAATGCTACCTTCGTGTCATGGACCAGTTGTACGGGTGTAGGGGATCCTCCGCTCCATCGAATTCGACGACGTATGTTTCCGGATCGGGAAGTAAGGGAGGGTATTCCTTGCCTGCGCCCATGGGTAGCCATGCATCTCGGGGTGCAGGGCCGCGTGTTGAGCCCACGGTGGTCTTTTGCTGGAGTCGGTAGGTGTTGATGCGGGTGAGTTCGAGGGGTTCGAGATGGTCTACCGTTTCGTCGGAGAGGCAGTCGCTGGCGCTGTCGAGGGGATGAGAGGAGACGGTGGGATGGCTGCCATGGTGGTCATCATTGAAAGTCTTGGGCGAATCCAGAGTAAGAGTGTCTGAGTTTTCCATTTCTCCCGCTTGGAGAGGATACACTATCTGCTCTGGTCCTTCTGCGTTCTACGGCTCTACAGAGCTTGTCTCCAGTATATAACTCCATCATCCCACGTCCAGGCCAGCGGTGGATCACACAATTTTTTCTTGGTCGGGTGTCAGTCGCCATCGATGGCTGCCAGATGGAGCTCATTGTGATGTAGGAGATCCATACTTTTCCGAGGTTTTATATAACATTTATAGAACTGGTCAGAGCGCAGGGACACCAGCCCTGCAGCAGCCACAAGGGAAGTCCCGATGTGCAGCATTGTCCAATGGCCTTTTGCCAGTGCGCCAGGCACAGTTGATAAAGAAATCGGCTATGGACGGCACTGTGGCTGGTGAACAGTCTCATCAAGGTGAAAATTTTCCCTCTGAGGCACGTGAGCGAGGATAGCCGCGCCTGCCCGAATCTGGCCGAGAGTATCCGTTATCATTCAGGACTTGCGCTTCACGACGCTACGGAGTATCATTCCAGATATTTTCTTGGAAATATCCCGAGAATAATAAATATCAGAACCTGCCGATATGCCGCGTTCTCGATGCCGGGAATCTGGTTGGCGTACGGTATAAGGCAGGGGATTCTCCGCCGTGTCTTGTCTTGCATAGACTATTGTGGATGGAAAAAGAATCTTGGACACCAAGACTTGCATGTTTGTAGCAGGGAAGAACTCCACAATGCCGGCAGCTTGTCCGTATGTCGGTCTTGCTTTTAGGCAGAAAGCACGCGTGACTGTCTTTGTAAATGAGAATATCTACTTCTTTCGAGATCCTTTATCCCCTTAAATTTCTAGGGAAGACCCACATGAGCCACGAAGACTTCGGATCATAATAATGATAAGAGTAATATCCTGATATTCATATACAAACACCATGTCATGATAGATTCCCAGACGGCAGAATGTCCACAGCCACAGACTTATCCCGGCTTCATTACGCAGATATATGGCCTCCTCTCTTCACCACAGAATCATACAGCTCATACAGTTCATACAGTTTATACTAACACGCACAGGTGACAGTAACCTTCACCGCAGACCAATTCCAAGGCATCTACAGGGGAAAACAATACCATGAGCCCGATTTCGCCGAGGTCCTCCAGCGCGCCCAAGAATACGG
The DNA here is from genome assembly GCF_002237265.1 of Aspergillus thermomutatus. NCBI lineage: Eukaryota > Fungi > Ascomycota > Eurotiomycetes > Eurotiales > Aspergillaceae > Aspergillus > Aspergillus thermomutatus. Next base: position 20,596 of record NW_020798230.1, on the reverse strand, counting down.
CTGCCAGAAGATCATCCTCACCACGACGACATTAGCCAGGGCGCACGAGAACCTCAAAATAGTCCAGCAGTATCCCGACATCTGCACCATGACGCTCGGAGTGCATCCGTACCACGCAGCTGAAATCTACCAGACAGACGGCAAGACATACCTCGATGCCCTGCGCGCCCTCTGCAACGAGCTGCTGGCTCACTCCCCCTCGCCGCTAGTCGCCTTCGGCGAGATCAGGCTAGACTATGCGTATCTCCAGCGCTCGGACAAGGAGACGCAGCAGCGCGCGTTCAGGGACCAGCTTGATATTGCCGTTGGGATGCAGCTCCCTCTCTTCCTGCATGTGCGGGACTCGTGCGCCGACGTTGTCGAGATCATCACGTCGTACCTGTCGCGACTGCCGCGCGGTGGGCTCGTGCATTCATTCGCCGGGACGAAAGACGAGATGCTGCAGCTTGTGGCGCTGGGCCTCGGGATCAGCGGTAATGGAGTCTCGTTTCGGACGGAGGAGCAGTTGGAGATGGTGAAGCGTATTCCGCTGGATAGATTACAGCTTGAGACTGGTGCACCGTGGTGCGAGATTGTGGAGGATGAGCGGATTGCGCCGTTTCTGGCTCGCGCGAGGCCGTTGCCGCCGACGCGGAAGCATGGGAAGTTTATCAGGGGGCAGATGGTCAAGGGTAGGAATGAGAGCTGTCGATGGAGAGGGTGGCGTTGGTTGTGGCGGGTTTGAAGGGAACTTCGGTGGAGGAGGTGGCTCGGGCTGCATGGGAGAATAGTGTTCGGATGTTTGGATTGGAGCGTTAGGTAAGATTATATGGTTGTAATGTACTAGAATGTATTCCGATGCGACTTTGTCTTGTATTCTGTCTCCAGCTAGCCAAGTACCTTCAAAGCGGCTCAATAGCAGTACGTATAGCTAGAGTGTTGAACCTGTAGGCGTAAATCTCATCGCCCTCCTCTCGAGCCGGTATTCCCCTTTCCTGCTAGGTCAGAGTCGAATGGGCCCGCGGGCGTTCCAGTATATCGTACCAGGTATCCGGATTGACGGCCCTTTGAGGCTCCCTCCTTGGCTAGTTCCACCAACGATTATACTTCCGGTATACATCCGTGAATCCGATAGTTGTAGAGGAACAACGGCTTTGTCTCTAGCGAGCTCTGGGCTCCTAGTCCTGAAACATTGACTATGGGCCGACGCCCCTTAAGAGACCGTGCTTCGTCGACCAACTTGGCATCTGCCCGAAAACATCCAACACTTCTCGCCTCGAAGTCTTTCTTCGGCGGAGGAGGAAGAATAGCGGATTGACGAACATGACTGATACTAGAAATCGAGGGTCGCATTAGCAGGGAGGTCTTGTGCCGGTCGACAGTGAAATCTAGGGACGAGGCGCTTGTACCAGACGGTAGAGTCGTTGTCGCGGTCGTCAGCGTATTCGGTCACATCGACAGTCTAGTTCAGTCACCAATGTCACAAATCCTGTGCAATGACACAAGATAGCTGAACTCCAGTCGTCGGATCGCGATGCGCCAACACCAGTAATCCAACGTCCATTTCACGCTCAATGGGGGTTTCCTAATCGAACCAGGTGTCAAATAATCATGATGGTCTTATATAGAAGTGACTCGTTTCCTGAATGAATGCATTTCGGACACTAACCAGTCCAAGGACTGCATATCAAGTAAATTATAATCACAAACAAGTGAGCACTTTAGTGGTAAATAATACTGTAGGAGTGGTAGAATTAAGAATTGGGGTATATATCTCGACAGATATGTATATCGAGTTGGTGTCAGTTACAGTCATTATGTTTTGCCATCCGCGCAACAAGCGGCAAAGGATATATTAGATGATGCCACCTCGCATGATAGACGGCTATGAAGTGGAAGCACTACTTGCCAGGAATTCAAGCCGATTACCCATGATAGCAACGCCATTCACCATGTCCACGTCAAGGTTGGCGTCGCCGGAAACCCCAGAGTCGTACCATGGATAGTGATACTCCACTGTGCGGGAGGTAAATTATGCCGCAAAACTCTCCTGCCTCTGGTTCAGAGGTTGATATTGTCACTTTATGAGTTTGTATTATTATTCATAGGATATGATAACTATGAGATATTTCTGATATAACAGCTGCTTTGCCGCCTGCATCTCCCGATATCACCACTCCTACTCGATAGTGGGAATATACAGTGGGCCTCCTGCCGGGAACAAGTTGCCAGAATTATAAGTCAAAGAGACCAGCTGTCGGTGTCAGTATCATCTCATTCCGAAGAAGCGAAAGTTTATCATTGATGGTCAACTGTCAAGTTACCATGGACTGATAATAGTACGACTGTTGGCCTCCTCTGTCCGGAGACATCTGTCGGAGACCATGGCAGCATGGCTGGAACCCGGAGACAATTTTGCACCACTATCATGCCATGAGCCGGACGGCCAATCAAACCCAGGAAAAACCAGAGAGTCAGAAGTACGAGGCCAGTCGCCAGTCCAGAAAGGTTCAGCCCAGCCTAGAACGGGAAGAAACACGACGGATCAGTGGGGTCGTGACACGGATCATCCGGATGGTATCATAATTGATAATGGTCGTAACTAGAGGAGAGGAAGGATTGTAAGTGCGTTTGTTGATTCTGTTCTCTATGCGAATGTACATATTTCCAACCATGTCAATATTATCCTCTTGTTTGACCCGACAGAATGGTTATAACATTGTCGACTATGGATTCAGTGCAACCATCATCACCTATCACAACCTGACGAAAGGCTAGAGCCACAGCGACATGAAATCAAGGAAGTCTAAACTCGATAGCGTCTCTTAGCGGCCGGGGATAAAGCCATTGTCGTCCTAATAGGGCAATTCTTCACTACACCCGGCCCAAGCCAACGCATACATGGCTCCTGACTGGACCGTGAGAATGCAGGCATCCACCATGGCTAGGGTGTCTCCATCCGGATGCCCCATCCGTGAAGAAAAAGCACGGGCGTTCTTCACTGCTGCATCTGGGTCCTCTCGGGGCTGGAAAACCTTGGATGAGTTTCCCACTCCTCATCATTGGAAGTGAATGTCCAGTCTCCACTCGTCGGTTGCCGTCCCAGGCAGACTGAGACACACTCTGTACTCCGTCGTCCAGTCTGATGGGTCTCGCACTGGCCACTGCCGAGTGAATGGCACTCCTCAACTTTTTTTTAAAACCTGTCGACGACCAACCCGACCCGGCACCATGGTTCTGGTGTGCTGGAGTTCCCATTCTGCATGAACCATACTCCTGCAATTGCGATTGCAAATGAAAACTTCCCTGTCAATTATGGAGCTGCTGCGTCTCCTGCTTTCGCATCCATTGGTCTCTGCAGTCGCCCTCGGGGCAGTCTATCTGCTCTGGTTGGTCCTCGACCGGCTCTATCTGTCCCCCATTGCCCGTTTCCCTGGGCCCAAACTGGCCGCGTTGACGCATCTCTACGAGTTCTACTGGGACACCATCTGCTGTGGACAGTTCACTTTCCAGATTGCTCGCCTCCATGACAAATATGGTAAGCCCCTGGCCCTCGGCTGCCTTTTGAATCAGCCCGGTCGAATTCGATAGATCACTTCTTGGCATGTCATCCTTGTCCGCTTGACACCGTTACACGAAATATCTTCTCGACCTGTCTAGCCAAGTGTTTTGTACTGATGTAATCGTACAGGCCCCATCGTCCGCATCGGCCCAAACGAACTGCACGTCAGTGACCCGGAATACTACGAAGTCATCTACTCGCGCGACAGCCCCCGCAACAAATATGAATACTACCAGCGCACCCTCAACGCCCCCTTCGCCCTCCTCAACACGATCGACCACCACCAGCACCGCCAGCTCCGCGCCCAGCTGAACCCATTCTTCTCCAACGCGCGCATCCGCAAGCAGGAAGCCGCCATCAAGGCCCTCGTCGACAAGCTCTGCCGCCGCCTCGAGGAGCTCAAGAACACCGGCCAGCCCCTCCACATCGAGCACGCGCTCACCTGCTACACCACCGATGTCATCACCGACTACAGCATGGGCGATGGGTACCACTACCTCGACGCGCCGGACTTCATCCCGCAGTGGTACGGGACGCTGAACGGCACCGCCAAGACGATGGTGTTTATTCGTCCTGTGGCGTGGGCGCTGCCGTTGCTGCTGGCGCTGCCGGAGAGGGTGACCGCGTGGCTGAATCCCGGGATGGAGCTGTTCTTCGATTTCCAGCGGCGGTGCCGGAAGATGATCAAGAGGATTGTCGCGGCGCATGAAGAGAAGGCCGACAAGTCTGTGCAGAATGCGGGACGGGCGAATATCTTCGATGATATTCTGAGTAGTGATCTGCCGGCGCAGCACAAGAGTGAGACGCGGCTTGCGCAGGAGATGCAGGTGATGGTTTCTGCGGGGGCCGAGACCACGGCCAAGGCGATTACCTATATCCTGTTCTACCTGCTGAATGACCCCAAGACGATGGAGAAGCTCAAGGCTGAGCTGGAGACGGTGGGCGAGGATCCGCCGCTGATTCAATTGGAGCAGTTGCCCTACCTGGTGAGTAGCAATGATCATGCAAATATGGCTAGGCTAATATTTTTTAGACTGGTGTGATGTTAGAAGGAATCAGGTATGTCACTACGCCTGAATTCTTGCCATTCTAACATATCTAGACTGTCCTACGGCGTGACTGCCCGTCTACCCCGGATCGCCCCCTTCAACGCCCTCAAGTTCAGAGACTGGACCATTCCCCCAGGAGTATGCCCCCTTATCTCTCGATTGACCGTCTGCTGACCTGCATAGACCCCCGTCAGCATGAGCTGCCTACTAATGCATCACGACGAAACCATCTTCCCCGACTCGCACCGCTTCAAGCCCGAACGCTGGCTCGACCCGGCCGAGCGCAAACGCCTAGAAAAATACATGGTCGCCTTCTCCAAGGGATCCCGTCAGTGCATTGGAATGCAGTACGTATTGTCTCGTCTCAGGACACACAGCGACTAACCGAAGCAGTCTCGCCAAAGCCGAAATCCTCTTGTCGGTGTCGACTCTCCTCCGCAGAATGAACCTGGAGCTGTACGAAACCACCGTGGAAGATGTAGCCGTGAAGCACGACATTTTCATCCCCTTTCCTCGAATGGACAGCAAGGGTGTCCGGGTGTTGATCAAGGGTTGATTCACAGTCCGCATGTAGATACGATCATTCCCACTCCTGGTCTGGCATCTTGTACCTACCACATTCATTCACGATAATCAGTAATGTCTTTTATCAAATACATTCCTATCTCCAACTACGGAGTACAAATGCATTGATCATTGCCCAAACGTATTCCCCTCCTCCACAAACCTCTTCTCCTCCTCACTAGACACCCTCCCCAGCGCCGCATTCCGATGCGGAAACCGCCCGAACCTCGCAACGGGGTCATAATGCTCCCTCTGCACCCGGAAATGCAGCGTCAGCTGCGCCTCCACCCGCTCCCGATTCTCCACAAGAACGCGACGGCACGCCCGCTCGTCGTCGGATAACGCCGTCGGATCCCCGTCAAGGAGACGGGTGATCTCCCCCGCCATCTCCTGGTACTTGGCTCGCGCGAGTTCCTGCATACGTAGGTCCTCGGAGTGGATGAAGGGCAGGTAGAACCATATGCGCTGGGCCTGGCGGTAGCGGAAGGGGCCGCGGGATGGGTATCCCGCGTCCGCGGCCCTGAGGGCGATGGTTCGCGCGAGCGGGTCGAAGAATTCAAAGACGGTGCGGGAGGACTCGGCCCGGTAGATGTTGCGGGGGAGTTGGTCGAGCAGGAGGATGAGGCCGAGCCAGTCTTGCGGGCTGGAGGGCTGAGTTCGAGATAGGATCTCCTCTGCGGAGGGGCTGGCCTTGCGAATGGCGGCGAGGAGGGGTGAGAATTGGGACCTGGGATGATCAGCTGAGTCCACAGTAATCATTGGGATACGCGTACGTGCATGCGCCGTCAAACTCGTCGGATTTCATGAACCATCTCTTCCAGTCTTCGGGGGAGGGGACGACGAGTCGCTCGTCTGAGGGGATGTACTGGAACCAGAAGTCGTAGACGCGCGGGAGAAGGGAGGGGACTAGATGGTCCAGCGGCACAGTTTGTTCGTTTGCCATTGTATTTGAAGATGCTCTTCGACACTGTGATGAGAATTGGCCAATTCTTCTGTATGATGCAAGTTGGCTGGGATACTGAATGCTGCCGTGCCGTATTCGACGGCAGCGCACGACGCAGGTTTGCCAAGTTAAAACCCGAGGGAACCGCCTTCCAATCAATAAGCTACGAGAGACGGGCTGCATCTTTGGCCAATTCAAGGCGCGCTTGTTCTGGGGCTTTATTGTTTTATACGAGTTTCGGGCGCGCTTCTTCGCGAGGCCGAATCCTGACTAATTGACGGCAAGGAATTTGTAGAAGTAGACGCATGCTGATTGGGTGAGTCAATCACTCACAAAGACATGGCTGAGACTTGGACATGTTGATTCATGGTCAAATATGATTTATTGCTATAATGCAAAGTGTAGGCAATGCCACTCATCAGCTATCATGGACCTGGGAGCCACACATGCGGAGATACCAGCCCCCCCCTCTCCAAGCCCTTTCTCTAGGCGCCGGCTAACTGATGAAACTGGGGAAAATGCGGGGAAGTTGATCGTCTCAGTGAGTGTACTCTACAAGCACGCAGCTATGGCCGAGGAAATCGGCTATGAGGATACCTATTTAAGGCGTAAACAACCTCGAGTCCAAATCTCCGCAGAATACGGACGGAGTGTATACTCTATTCTCATAGCAGAAATCCAGTCATGATCTTCTCGTCTGACAGACCTCATTTGGACAGTACGTATCGAGTTCCCATATATATACTCTCATTAACAGACAAAGTACCAACCAGCCTCCCCATCTGGGACTGGCTCTTCGACTCCCCATACTCTCCTCTCTACCGATTCTCCCCCTCCGAACTGGGCGGATTCACCAACGCAGCCACCGAGGAGACGGTCCGCTACGATGAGGTCAAGGAATACACAACTCTCATCTCGACCGCGCTGGTCAGGAAGTACGGTCTGAAAGAGGGTGACACGGTGGCACTCTTCGGCCCCAATACCATCTGGTATCCGGTGGCTATGCTTGCTACCATCCGCGCAGGTACGATGCCTTCTAATTTCGATTGAAAAATGCCAACAGTATCAGGCGGCGTGATCTCCGGCGCTTCGCCCGCTTACAATGTGGAGGAAATGACCTACGCGTTGAAGACGGGCCAGGCCAAATTCCTGATGACGGTGCCGTCGTCGATGGGTGTTGCTGTGCCGGCGGCGGAGAACGCTGGGATCCCGACGGAGCGTATCTTTCTGCTTGAGGGGGAGAAGGAGGGGTATACAACTGTCCGGCAGCTGATTGACATTGGCAGAAGCTACGGACCCAGTGGACAGACTCCGTCTTTCACGATCCCAGCCGGCAAGACAAACCGGGACGTCTGTGGGTTTCTGAGCTTCAGCAGTGGGACGACGGGGTTGCCTAAAGCCGTGAGTTCCCTGGCCAGAATATGGACGTATACTAAGAGTTAGGTGATGATCGCACACCATAATGTCATCGCGCAGTGCATGCAGGTGGATCAGGTCACTCCCCCGGACCGCAAGAAGGCCTTGGCCGTGCTGCCTCTGTTCCACAGTACGCATTCCATCCTCCAACTCTACTCGTCGCGGCTACTGACAACACAGTCACCGGCCTGGTGCACCAGATGCACCTCCCCATCCTGCGGAACGCCCACGTCTACATGCTTCCATCCTTCACCATGGAATCCACGCTGGCCACCATCGTCAGATACCGAATCCCCGAGGCCCTCCTCGTTCCACCCATCATCATCCGCCTCCTCCGCGACCCGATCGTACGTAACTACGACCTCTCGCATCTGCAGACTTTCTCCTCCGGCGCGGCACCGATATCAGTCGAACTGCTGCAGGAGCTCGAGCGCCGATTCCCAGGCACCGGGTTCAAGCAGGGATACGGGATGACCGAGTCCTGCAGCTGCATCACGACCCACCCGCCAGACAAACAGACGTACCGGTACGCGCACACCGTCGGCACGATCGTCGCCAACACCGAGGTCAAGATCATCGACACCGAGTCCGGGCGGGAACTGGGGTACAACGAACCGGGGGAGATCCTGGCGCGCGGGCCGCAGGTGGTGATGGGGTACCTGGGCAACGAGAAAGCGACGCGCGAGACCTTCGACGCGGAGGGCTGGCTGCATACGGGTGACGTGGGCTTTATCGACCGCGAGGGCTTCATCACCATTACGGACCGCATCAAGGAGATGATCAAGGTGAAGGGGATTGGGGTGTCGCCGGCGGAACTGGAGGATCTGTTGCTGGGTCATCCGGTCGTGGAAGACGCCGCTGTTACTGCCATGCCGGATGAATACTCCGGGGAGAGGCCCAAGGCGTATGTGGTGGTCAAGCCTGGTGTTCGGGGAACGGTTTCTGGTCCAGAGGGGTGGGTGGAGCTTGGACACCGGCTGATCGACTACGTGAGGGAGAAGAAGGTGCGGCACAAGTGGATTGTGGAGGTGGAGTTTGTGGATGAGATTCCTAAGAGTGCCAGTGGGAAGATCCTGCGCCGGGTTCTTAGGGATCAGGATAGATCTGGCAGAGAAAAGGTGGTGGTTCGTGGTGAGAGGAGGGTCAAGCTGTAGATGATGTCGCGGGTAATTGTATAGTCTGACCTAGTATCTATGCAGTATTGATCCTCTCATCCTCTGCAAGGAGTGATATTATTGCGGTTGCTACGTCATCCATCCTGTACTCCGATCGATCGATCGTGCTTCAACAAATATTCCCATCCGCATCCCAAATCCACTACACATCCTTTCATACCCTACCCAAAAGCTCAATGGCCCCATTATCCCGGACATTCCTTTTTGGAGGTGATCGGTAAGTCACTTTCTACGGTTCCTAACACATACTAATGGTGTAGACCATGGTCCCCCACAAACTGGACCTCCTCTGACGACCGCGTCCGGGGCGGCTCCTCACAGTCCAGCCTTACCATCCTGCCGAACAACACAGCCCAATTCCACGGACATTTGGACATCACCACCCTCGGCGGAGCAGGTTTTGCCTCGCAGCGGACAACGGACGAGTTATCCTGGGATCTATCCGACGCCGACGGGCTCGAGCTGAGCATCACCGGTTCCGACGGGAAACTGTACACGCTCACCCTCAAAGACGAGATCCTGCCCAAGCGGCCTGACGGACGTGAACAGAGTACGATTAGCTGGGAGTACGACTTCCAGATGGCGGAGAAGGGCAGTGTGAGAGTGAAATGGGGGGATATACGAGCGACGTACCGCGGGAGGGAAGTTGAGGATGCGGAGCCGCTGGATCTGAAGAATGTCAAGCGGATTAGTATTATGATTCGCAGGTATGTGTTCATTTCGCAGAAAAAAATCGGTATTGACAGGTGCAGTTTCTTCGGGACACAAGAAGGCGACTTTTCTCTGGACATTGCCTCCATCGCTGCGTTCCGTACAGAGACATACAGAGATGACCCGGAGGACTGCGAACCCACCCCAATTAACGAGAAACAAGCGAATTCAACAAGACGCAGCGGATGGCGATGGCTATTAGGCTGCTGTGGGCTCTTCTAGTCCTTCTTTGCAGCATTGTCACCCAACTGATCCAACCCCGTCCCCTTCGCCATACCAGTATCCTACAACCATCAGCATCGCATCGCTCAACGAAAAGAACGAAACTCACCATCATCCACTGCGGCAAATACGTCGACCCAAACCAAACACTCCCAGCCATATTCCCACACCAGAATTTCCCCTGTCTGCCAGCCGTGATCGCCCTCACCACATGCCCCGCATACTCCTCTGCTGGCATACGCGCCACGCCGTCCTCGCCGCGCGCTCGAGCAGCCACAGTCTCTTCGATAGGCTTGTACAGCGAGTCCTCGGGGAGCTGGAGGTCATCAAAATACGCCTGCCCATTCGTTCTCACCGCCCCGGTCACAACCGACAGAACTCTGACGCCGAACGGGGCCATTTCCAGGCGGAGGGTCTCGGCGATGATCTCCAGGGAGCGCTTGGAGGCGCTGTACACTCCTATTCTCCATCAATATAGATCTTCCATCGGGAATGACAGACTTACCCATGTACGGCGTATTCACATAGCCCGCAATCGAAGTAATAAACACCATGCTCCCCCGCGCCTTGATCACCAGCGGCGCAAACGCCTTGGTAAGCGCCAGCGGACCGAAGACGTTCGTCTCGTAGATTCGGCGCGCGGCGTCTAGATCCTCGTCCAGCACCGGCGTGAAGTGGTTTCGGCCGGCGTTGTTGATGAGGTAGGTTAGTGATCCGTCTGTGTGGTTGCGGACGGTGTCTACGGCGGTGGGGATGTGTGTTGGGTCTGTCACGTCGAGGGTGAGGAGCGTGACGTTGGGGAGATCGCGCAGAGCGTTCATCTTGCGTGTGTCGCGTGCTGTGGCGAAGACGTGGTAGTTCTTTGCTTGGAAGGCGAGGGCGAGGGCGGAGCCGATGCCGCCGTCGCTGCAGCCGGTTATGAGGACGGAGCCTTTGGTCATATTGCTGTAGAGGATGAATGGGTTGGATGGGAGAGATGGCGCTCGCTGTTTAGATAGTCGGTCAGCAATTCAGCATTAGTGATCTTTAGCCGTGCGGTAAGTCCGTTGTCCAATAAGAGGGTGAAACATCCCTCACTCGCTACATCAGGTAGTACTGGCCAGCAAGCCAATGAGATGGGAGTTTCAGAATGAATTAGAGCATTAATTTCAGGCGTCCCACTTGCTGTCTGGGCTGACGCAGCTAACTATTCTAGACAGTATCGCCAACATCACCATATTGTTCGACGGATAATGACTATAGTAATAGATGCCTACACAAGAAGAAGACCCGCCAATCCAGCAAGCAGGTACCCAGAATGACTCGTAGGCAGAGCACCAGCCCCCTTGGACGAGGTGCTCGTAGCACCCCCAGCAGCAGTCTTGCCAGCATCCGTGCCCGTCGCCGCCGGCTCCGTAGCTCCTGTCGTCGTGGCACCGGCCGTGTGCCCGGTAACCGTCACCACAACCGCCGACGCCGTCGCAGACTCGACCCCATTCCCGGTGGCGGAAGAAACAGCGGATTTCACGCGCGTCGCTCCGGGAACAGAATCATCGCCCGTCCCGATCTCATGGATGTCGTCGTTCCCGGGGTGGAAATTGGTCGCCGCCAGCGAGATCTCGTTGTTGGCGAGGTCGTAGACGACGTACGCGCTGCGGAGGAAGGTATCGCCCATGAGGTTCACGCCCTCTGCGCTGGGGACGAGGCCGAACAAGCATGTTCCGTCGGGGAAGTCCGGGTAGACGTAGTTGAGGACGAGCTCGTTCATTCCGACGGTGATGCTGACGCCGGAGAAGGTGTAGGTGACGTTGTAGTCCTTGTTCATCATCTCGCAGTCGATGTAGGCGACGCGTTCCTTTTCCATGTATTTCGCGCCGAGGTCGTTGTAGATCTTGTCCACCAGGTCCTCGGGAAGCATGGTGAAGATGCTGCCGGTATCAAGGGACACCGCCAGGGGCAGCGTATCGGTGTAGCTGTTGGTGTCCTTGCCCTCGACGGTTACGCCCGTCAGAGCGAGCGCGAGGGATGTGTAGCGCCCTTTGACGGGGACGATGGGGAGGGTCTGCAGGTCGCCAGTGTACTTGGCCTTGTTGACGCCGCCGAAGAGGATGGAGCCCGTGTTGGCATTCAGGTCGTTGAGCCAGAGGCTGTATGCGGAGGACTTGATCGCTCCGCTGTCGACCAGGGCTTGAGGGAGATTGGCATAGATCTTTGAGTCGTGAGAGGCCTGGTACTCGTTGATGCGGTAGCCCACCCCTGCAATGCCCACTGCATCACGTTAGCATCGGCAACCGCTGGTGCGATCATGATGGGAAGCCGAGAACTTACTGGCCATTGTGGTATTTTCTGCAACCGCAAATTGGAAATCATCCACTTTCGCGTTCCCAATGGTGAGTTTATCCGTCACATACGGCCCCTCGATACTAGAACCCCCGGCATATGTCGCATTCATCCTCGTGCCCACGGTCTTGTAGCCGGACGAGCCACTGGCATTGTACACGCCATAGGCATTGCATGGATGGTCATTCGCCGAGCATAACTCGGATTTGGCTGTATTCACCCAGGTGTCACTGCTGCCGGTGTCCAAGGCGAGGGAAAAAGCCTGTCCGGGGTCGCCCAGCGTGAGGTTCAGCATGTAGTAACCCATGACCTATCATGATCAGTGCAATTGTCCGGATATCGAGGCAACCGAATTTACCGTATTGTGAAGCGACACCTCGACGGTATGGTCGCGCTTCTGTAGGGACTCGGCATTTCGTCTATGTTCTATGGGAAATTCCACCACAGCCGGGACGTCGCGTCTATGCAGCGATAGAGCGCTGACAGTCGAACCGGCCGTGAGCGCCAGGGCCAAAGAAAAGCCTTTCATTTTAGGGGCTTGAAAGACGATAATCAGGCAGTCTGACCGTGCAGAGGGGCCGGCGGCTTTTTGTACTGCTGGATTTCGAACTCATTTCAGGCTCATTTCAGACACAACCCCTGTTTCCAAGCGCAATGTGTTGGATCTAGTGCTTGTAGCGTGGACAAGGAAGCTTAAAAGAACCAGTCGCATGGCCGGAAATAGTGAGCCCATATAAATGAGAAACTAGCTCACATTATCCCGGGCAGCGTTGCATCGACAACCACTTGGAAGGTCGAGAGTGGAACAGTCGGATGAATTCAGGACTCTAGCGGCTGTTGGCCTCAGCCTACGGGTGCTTAGCTCGTTCTAGTCTTGCTCGCTGGAGTGACATGGTGGGGACATATTCCCATTGGTTATATTGCTCAACTGCTCATCAGGATAAATTATCTGGTGCCGAGATCCCGAGGGCGCAGAATCTTGAGCATTTAGGATCTATCTACTCTGTACAAATATTCTGGTCTTCCTATTGAGCTAGCTGAAAACCTTGTCCTCTCAGATTCAGAGTCTAGCAAGTATCCAACATGCTCACAAGAGCACTCTTCTCAGCCGAGGTGATGGTCAAATCGTACGCATACTTGACCCTCACCCACATCTTCGCATACGTGCAATAATACGAAGCTAACCCATTAGCATCCGCATCCACCCCAGAAAAGGAAACTTACTCAGAGGAGGCTTCCAGTCCTCCGGTCCGTCGTCGCCCTTGGCCTGGTTGACGTTATCCGTCACAGCCATCAGCTGGGGGTTCGTCAGGTCGTTCGCAAACGCCTGGCGCTGCGCGGTTGTCCATGAAGATGCGCCGGACTGTCGACAGTATTTAGCAGATTCCAGAAGTCGGGGTGGCCGACTTACTCTCCAGGCATTGGCGAGCGGAACGACATGGTCGATGTCGACGTCGCTGGCCTGGGTCCAGGTGGCACCGTCGTAGGGAGAGTACCATGAGCCGCTGGTGGGGTAGCAGCTGGAATCCTTGACGATGCTGGTGCCGTCACGGGCGAGGACTACCTCGCGGGTGTTGCAGGAGCTGAGCGGTTAGCTAGGCTTGCAAGGCAGAAGGGCTGCACGTACCCCCCTTGGCTAATCCAGTGGGGGAAGAGGTCGCGCGAGTATCCGGCGCTGGAGCCTTGCGCCGCGACAGTCAGGGCGGCCAGCTCGGACTCCGCGGTAGCGGCCGAGGGGATTCCGGGAGGGGTTGGGAGAGCAACTGGTGCCGGGATGGCTGCGACGAGGGGGATGCCCAGCAGGAGTGGGAGGAGAAGACGAGTCATGTTGATGGTATTTGGCCGAGATACTCACACAAGAAGTGAAGAAATGCAAGACCCGGCCTATCCCCGGGATCCAAGGATTTATATCTCTACGACAGGCTTTCATGTCCTCGAACCCCTCGCAGCCTGACTCCAGTCAACTCTTCACGAGGTTCCCCTGCAGTATACCGGCCTCTTGGCAATGTCCCTCAGAGCGCATCACCAAGAATGATTGGCTGTTCGTACAATACTACCAGTCTGCTTCAGGATACATCTCCTCGTCGTCCAGTCGTAGAATCAGTGATAAAGCATCTTCACGCAAGGGCGGCGTATCATCGACTTGTCGGCAAGATCTTGGCATCGATATCTCGGCCACGCCCGGTAAGCACCGCTGCTGATTCGCCGGATGCTCTGTGATCGACAGCTGCAGGTTTAATCTAGAGAGGGGAGGGGTAACGCGCTCCGGAGACCGGCGGCAGACCTTGTTCGAGTAGATGTAACATGAGCATTAATTCATAATAGAGAATTCTTCAGATTATGTACACCCTTCGCAGACTCAAGCCACACCCACCGCCCTGAGAATCTCCTTACCAACTCCCGTCGCACTCGCCGGGTTCTGTCCCGTAATGATCGTGGCCCCCGTGCTGGCAGCCTTGGAGACCACCACCTTCTCCCCCCACGGCTCCTCGGCCTTGACGTACCGGTTCCCCGTGACCTTTTGCAGCTCATCCTCCAGCATATACGGCATAACAGACGACATCTGCGCCTGGTCTTCCTCGGTATTGGAGAAGCCCGTCACGGTGCAAGCAGAGAGCAGCGGCACCCCGGACGGCGCCTTGGCCTTGAGCAGGACGGTCGGACCATGGCAGACGGCCGCGATGGTCTTCTTGGCGGCGGCGAAGGCTTCGATCAGAGCGATGGAGGTCTCATCGTAGTGGAGGTCGAACATTGCTACACTCGTTAGCCAGGCACTTTTCCACCATTTCCGTGAGTGTGAAAAGAAGGGAACATACGGCCGTGACCGCCGATATAGAAAATTGCGTCGAATTCAGACACCTTGGGAAGCACATCGGACAGCTTGACTGTGTTCATCCAGAGGGCCTTTTGCTCGTTGAGGAACTTTGTCGAGACGGGGTCGTTCTCGAAGGCTTTGACGGAGGCGGGATCCAGGGGTGCTTCACCACCCTTGGGCGAGGCAATGACCAGCTCGGTCTTCTCGTGGAGGACTTCCCATGGGTGAGCGAATTCGGGCTATTCAGGTTAGGAGTCATGCTCTGTCTCATGGCGTGTAGACAGACATACCAGGTACCAGCCGGTGGGATGACCGTTGGCAGGGATCTTATCCTGAGATGACAAGACAACGAGGACTTTCGGAACCATTTTGCTTTGCTTCTGATTCTGAGGGACGTCGATTTCAGTGATTCAACAAGTGGCGTGGAGAGGGGTTGTATACGTTATATACCTTATGCTCAGGTCTGTCTGTGATGATCATCGATGACATCACTGGTGGACAGCTGCTGCGGGGCGTCTTCGGGGTTTGGAATGCTCTGGATCCTACATGCCTACAATAATCATGGACAGTAGTCTCGCGGTCTGATTGAGAACGGCCATTCGTTCGGATTAGTTTTGAGCATCGGCTGCTCCACCGTGTGGACAAGATTCAACAAGGTTGCCCCGAGACCGACAAAAGTCTCCGTGATGCTTGGTTATTCTCTGGAAACACGTGGAATGGTCTTAATCAGATATAGTTACTGGAATGGTCTTAATCAGATATACTGGTCCAAATTGGTCCATCTGAGTATCTTCAGAGAACACCCTGTAGAAGTAGACCTCGGGGAGACTTTCGAATTCTGTCCATAATGGTGACCTTCGATGCCTTGGGATGTCGGGATTTTCGCCCTGTTTTTCAGGGATCGACCTGATGTTTACTCCAAGTCTTTATACTGCAACCACATCCATTGAGTAGTATTAAAGATTATACTAGAATTAGGACAGGACTTCTAGAGAGTCTTATTACACGGCTTCATATTCACTGGCTTGAGATATAGTTCGTGGTTCTAAGCAAAGAACACATGCAATGAAGGGTATATATTGTCTCTCATGAGCATACATATCCTCGGATGAAACATGACTTTCATCGCACTGGCACTTGATGATAAAAATCATTAACCAGACATCTAGGGAGTAACAATGCCTACGTGAGTCTCATTGCTATTAAACATCATCCTCGATAGCATAGTAGACTTCTGACTTACAATCATACACGATCATGCTTTGACATAAACAACTCGCCAGCTTCTCAGTCTATCCAACACCTGATGACTGCTCCTGAATTGCATGTCTCCTTGCCTAGCTATGTATGCATAGCTTGATGCAGCTTGGCTTATCAACTTAAACTGTGGTAACACATCACACACCAGAAGAAGGCTTTACATTTTTCAAACTTTCTTTAATATCCGCTAAGAGGGTGTGCAATGAACTGCTATAGCATCTGGGAGACCTACTTTATTATATACTGTAAGTGGCCTCGTCAGATAACTTGTGCCTGTTCTGAGACCCTTTCTGATTTACTGATTCATTCGCTAAATAGAACACCTTCAATTATTCTTAGAGTTGACACTATACTTATGAATGACCTATGATTAAGATATGGCACTGCATTGGTGGTAGAGCGCAGCAACTTTATATAGTTAGTATAGCCTGATCTGACAGCTAAGTCTTACTAGGATCATGTTATCCTCAACTGTTTCGCGAAGAGTAGACCCCATCACTGGTCTTTCCCATGGGCCTGGACTATGTAACAGATAAACAAGTTTCTCGTACAGGATAAAGTACCAGTGCCATTGCTCTTTTGTTACTCTAGGCTATTGAGGTACATTAATTACTTCGCCACATGGCCATGGCATGCCAATTTATCATTGTTGTTCTGAGCCGTTTATAAATATGATCTTGGTTATCCTTTATCTGCCCTGTAAGACAACCTTTCCCAAATAGATGCAGCTTAAGCGAAGTAGCTCGTATTCAACGCCACAAACACTCAGCCGCCCCGACAGCATCCGACAATAGAAGCCATTGGATACGGAGTCACTTGCTTGTCCCAATCTGGGTTCAGGGACAGGGACCAAAGGCATCCACAGCAGAAGCTTACTGCAGCAATGCCCAACCAGCTCTCTTTGCCCACTGGCTTAATCGGAACAAGCTATCGAGCTCACTGCTCAAGAGTGCGCCTTGCACTTGTCCCGGAATCAAGGCCACGACCGATGGAAGGCTGAGGCTGTTGTCTAGGCTGCAGGAAGGCATTTATACTAGATCGATCCCCGCCGGAGATTCTCAATGCCTCTTTCTAGCTACTCAGACCTCAAACTCGCAATCCATAATGTTCGCCAGAATGACGCTCGCAGCCTTTACGGCAGCAGGGGCTGCTACTCTGGCACTCGCGCAAACCAACATCACCGCCGATGTCTGCGCAGACCCCGCCGCCTTCACCAGCTGCACAACGAAGACCCTCGCGGACAGCAAGGCATGCATTGATATGTGCAGTGGAAGCAAGATCTGCGTCCTGGGCTGCGGATGCGCCATGTACCAGGGCTACATGAACTGCGTCGCCGAATCGTGCTGGAATCAGGTACCTTGCCTCCCCGTCCCTCATGCATATATCTCACCCCTGATCCCTGGATGCAGGCGTACTCGTGCGAATACGACAAGTTGGTAGCAATGTACTTTGCGCAATGTCCCACGGCCTCCGAACCGATCCCCTTCTGGCCCGCGCCCGATCACGCCCCCGGCGGCTGCTCGTGTAACCTCGGCAAGGTGCTGCAGGCGACCGTCAACGCACAGAAGGAGTTCAGCGCGTGCCTGACGAACACGAGCACCACGAACGTCATTGAACTGAGCAATAAGGATACCGCGTGTGGATGCTGCGAGGTCAGCGCCGGGTTGTCCGCGTACGTGTGGCACTCGCCCCGTCCTCATCGATACTAACGAACGGAACAGGATGTACGAGACCTGCCCGGACACCGTCCCCGCCGACATGGGCGCAGACCTCTGGCTTCAAGCCTCGACCGTCTACGGCGCCGTTGTCCACTGGGATTCGTGCGGGAGCGTGCTGGATGCGTACGACTGCGGGAGTCTGGGCTTTGCGCCGCCGTCGTCCAACTCGAGCACGTTCTACAAGCCGGATAGCCTTCCCCCGAACGGCACGCAGACGCTGTATAATACCGGCGCGGCGAATGCGTTGACGGCCCCGCCGAGCGGGACGGTGTTCACCTGGTCGCAGTCCAGCGTCACGTACACCGTGACGGCGTCGCCGTGGAAGAATAACCAGGTCAAGGCGACTGGGACCGGTAGTGCGGGGACTGCCGGGGCGACCGGCGCTGGGGCGGCCAGCGCTGCTACGACTGGGTCTACGAAGAATGGAGCGGCTGCGTCGAGGCAGCTGTCTCTGGGGAATCCCGCTGTCTGGATCCCGGCGGTGGCTGTCGTCGCTAAACTTGTGCTTGACCAATAGACTGGCCGACAGCGTGGGTGTCGTTCCAACGATGTATATGCGTAGTGGCAGTGACATGTTCAATATCTATATAACGTCCATATCATTACCCCGTTACTCGGGTGGCAAGTCAATTACAAATGCGCCAGAACGGCGTCCGCACCGGAAACCTGCCCCGGTTAGAACCCTCCATCCTCTACCAGAAGGACAACATACCTTGACAACCCCCTTCTCCGTCTCAATCTGCGCATACGTTACCCTCCCATGGTCAATGATAATCGCATACCGGCCCGTCCGACCCGCATTCGCCCACCCAATGCTGTTCGAGAACCTCGCCTCGGGATCGGAAAGAAACAGCTACATCCGTTAGCCTCCTCACCTCCAAGTAGTTGCACCACATACGATGTCATCCCCCTTGACCTGATTCGCCTTGCCCCAGGCACTCATGACAAACGGATCATTCGACGCCACGACGGCAACAACCTGCACACCCTTTTCCCTCAGCTGGGGGAGGTTCTTGATGTACCCCGGCACGTGGTTGACGGAGCAGGTGGGGGTGAAAGCGCCTGTGCTCGTCAGATAGATGCGCAACTAACGATCCCGGGACGAACGAACGAACCAGGAACGGAGAAGAGGACGACTTTCTTGCCGGCCCATTCTTTGGAGGCGTTGTAGTTGATTGGGATGCCGCAGGCGGTGATCTCGCTGCTTTCCTCGGTGTAGGGAATGTACCTAACCGCCTGGTCAGACTTGTTGGGGATGTGGAGGGGAGACGTACTGGAAGACAACGTTGTCAGGGAAGCTGTCGCCGGGTTTGAGGGCCATTTCTACTGTCGCTAACAATGTATTTCTTGCTCAAAGTTGATTCTAGAGGGATGATCCCACAGTGCTGGTTATTGCGGGGTGATCGGGCTTTAAGGCGTCACTGGTGGTGCAGTGCATAAGCTGGCTGAGTCATCTGTGCAGCCGGAGGGCTCCGATGGCCGATTGCTTATACATCATATACAAGAGGGATATTTGTTCTCTGCTTATAATGGTGGAATACTGTGTGTGATATGCACTATGTCTATCTCTATAGATCGAAGATCAAATGGCCCTGCCGAACTGCATCGGGACAGTGACCGGCACGCCCAACTTTCTCGCCGTCGAAAACACCCATTCCGGCTCGCGCATGAACTGACGAGCCATCAGAATGGCATCCGCCTTGGGCTCAGGTCCCGACAGCATTGCCTCGGCTGTACTCGCCTCGTCCGCTCCCTGGACCAGTCCTCTCGCCTGTTCCGCTTCGGTGATCAGACCCACGGAACCCACAAGAGTCGACGCTCCCGCCGCTCGGATGGCCTGGCGGATCTGCCCGGCCAAGTCGGTCTGGTAGGCCGTGTGCAGGTTGATCTTCTGGTCCTTGTGATTCGCCGCCGAGCTGACATCCACAAAGTCAATGCCCCATTCGGGCAGCTTCTTGACCAGCTCCAGCGAGCTCTGCAGGTCCCAGCTGCCCGACTCCGCCGCGACAGGCTGACCCTCCAACCACTCCGTGGCACTGATGCGCAGGAACAGCGGCATCCCCTCGGGGATGACTTGGCGGATGGCCGCCGCAACCTCGCGCACGATCCGCGTCCGGTTCTCAAAGCTCCCGCCGTACTCGTCCGTCCGCTGGTTGGTCACCGGACTCAGGAACTGATTGATGAGGTAGCCGTGCGCCCCGTGGATCTCGATCACGTCCACCCCCGCCTGCACCGCCAGCCGCGCGCTCTTCGCAAAAGCCGCCACCACCTCGCGGACTTCCCCCGTGCTCAGCGCCCGCGGCGCCCAGTACGCATCCTCCACGGGGCTGAAGATATGCTCCTCCCCCCCGGACGGGCCAACCACATCCGCCGGCCACCCGCCGACGCTCTCGTCTGCCTTGAGGCTCGGCTTCCCAGCCTGCGCGGCTAGCCAGGGGGCAACGACGCTCGCCTTCCGGCCGGCATGCGCCAACTGGATCCCGACCTTGGCGCCCTGCGCGTGCATGAACCCGACCACGCGCTTCAGACCGAGGAATTGTTCCGAGTCGGTGCCGTCCTGCCAGAGTCCGGAGTCGTTGGGGGAGATGCGCCCGTTGGGCTGCACGGCGGTGGCTTCGATGATGACGAGTCCCGCGCCTTTCAGGGCGAGGTGGCCCAGGTGCGCGAGGTGGTAGTTTGTCAGGGCGCCGACGAGGGGCGAGGAGGGGTCGGACTCGCAGGAGTACATGCACATGGGCGAGACCATGATGCGGTTCTTGAGCGTGACATTGCGGATTTTCAATGGGCGGAAGAGCGTGGGTGTCTTGGGGTCGTCCGGGTGGAGGGCGGCCCCTCCGTTGTTGGCGGGGGTGAAGTAGGGGGT
>NW_020798229.1:0-62980 GCF_002237265.1 Aspergillus thermomutatus | reverse complement strand
CAACATAGGGCCATAACCTGAGAGAATCGGGAAGCGCCAAGTGTCCAATTAGGATGGCTCAGGGGCCAACTATATATAGGCTGACTAAGTCGGGACGCTAAACCTAAACGGGATGGAATCCTGACAGTTCTATCTTCACCCTGTTCACCTGAAGATCACCTGAACCGCCTGAACCTCAATACTGCACACCCAGTGACCCCGCTCAACCCCTGGTCTGCTTTTCCAGCATGAAAAGGCTGAGTAAGATTTGGTTTCTTGGCATAAGGTCACGTGTTGAACCATTGGTAGTCCTAGACTGTTTGTTATAAAGCTCAAGGACCACGACGTGACCTAGCAACCTTCACTTGATTCCAATCATCAATCGTTCATTATCTTTTGTCGTTCTGTTCAAGGAAATGGCGTCTTCCTTGTTCCTAGGCTTAGATGGCGAACCCCTACGTGACAGCGAGGTCCTATGATATGGAAGAACAGGGGTAGTGATCTGCTGCGACAATTTGGCCGTCAAGATTCCCTTGAGGCATCCCTAGAGTAGCGATACAGACGTGCAGTCAAATATGGAGGTCATTGAACGTGAACAAGACGTCTATCATCGTTTTAATCAGTTTCCAAGGGAGCAAGTCGATTGTATCGTACCCTGTCTCAGGCTCGATAAGAATGCCACTCACTTGGCTTATATGGAGAACGGAAACCTACGCAATTACTTGGCAAAGAATCAGCCATCTCGTGCAGTTCAGATTACATGGTTTCGTCAGATGGCCCAAGCCCTTGAACAGGTTCATGATAAATGTGTTCTAGTAGCAGATATTGCTAGTCGCAATTTTCTGCTTGATTCAGATTTATCTATCAAAATCTGTGATTTCAGCGAATCGTCTCTTCTACCCATTGGAACTGTCATGGAAATGGCCGATGACGATGGGTATTCGATACAAACAGACATCCGGCAGCTTGGTGCAGTGATATACGAAGTGATCACCCGACAAGAATGCGACTTCGATCTCTTTAGGGAAGGTATTCCCCCAGACGGTCGGGCTATCTGGCCACCTCGAGACTCGCTTCCTAGCACTGATGGGCTCTGGCTTGGCCCAATTATTGAGAGGTGCTGGGTGGAAGGAGGGTTCCAAAACGCGCATGCCTTATCACAGGCACTGGGCTCTGTGGATTTAATGGGAATCTCGGACGAAGACAGCGGTCTCTGGGACAACCTATTGCCTATAACCCGTTGGAATCACCATGATCATGTCAAAAACTCCGTCATTCTGCTAGCAGTGGTCCTCACAGTTGTCGCATTCATTGGTTCTCGGACCAAGAAACAACCTTGAACCAGGGGTTAATCTTGCTTTTCTTAGCTTTGCTTACCTATAACCTTTTTATTATAATCTGAGGAGGGGTAGACATGTATGCAGCCAACAGGCAAGCTGGTATTTCATTTGTTTGTACAACCCCGGTAGGCAGCCAATCATACACCCTGGTCAATCTCTGGTCCATGTGATAATAACCCTCTCCTCTCCTCATGAACCTCTTCCTCTTGTCTACGTACATTTATTCTGTCTGCTGCGTATCCGGCCTACAGAAAATGGGTATCACAGAAAGTAAGGTGTTGGCCACTCATATTATCGTCGCTTGCGACATAGCCGAGAGAGAGGGCAAAACTGATCTTGACCCCAGTATCCTCTGGGCTTCAAAGGTAAGAGTTCAAATAAACAAGCGAGGCAAATATTGCTTAAGAAATAGTTTATACACCTACTTGTGAATAAGCAGGAGGATGGCTAATAGAGAGATCGCGAGTGTGGACTGAAGCTGGGCTCATCCCTGTCTGACATTGATTATTTTGCAGTCAAGGTCGTGCTAAATAAAGTATTTAATTAGGTTAAGGATAACACCTTTCCTGTAGGCTACTAGCTATGAAATAAAATATTAGCTAGCATGACTACTTACATTAGATTATAGATGCCCACTATCATTCAGCTAAAAGTGTTAGCCAGCGCGGTCAGGTTTGACTAAGGCCAGTGTCTCCTAGACCCATTAGTAAGAAATAATTACATCTTGGACTGCAGAGATAATACCCAGTGGCAATTCCATTAATGATAAACCATAACTCAGTCACATCATCAATCAGAGCTCTTGTTCTTGGAGTGCCAATGAGGGATCTCATTAGAGGCCCATTCAGGACCCTGATAATGATCATATTCAGAAATGTAAAGGCTGCATAAAACACTACATAAACATAAATGAACATACATAAACAATCAATGGAAAGAACCAAGAGGTCGCCAGTGGGTGACTCGTTTAGCAGCGCGTCAATTCTACTGGGAAGTGGAGGACGTGTTGGATTTTGCGGGGGCGTCACAACGATTTGATGCTGTGAGACAACAGGGCAGCCTAACAACGCGAACGGCAACTAGGCCAAGGCAGGTCTTGACGAGGCTCTAAGTTCGTTTTCAGGAAGTGGTGCACTCTACATATACAGTACCTTTAGTGAAATCATTGCCCTAAGGTATATAGATTCTTGACAATAAGCAGGTCTAGTATTGTGACATATCTTAAGACTCGACTTTAGACCTAAGGTATGGAGTGGCTCCTTTCGTCCTTCGCCACTCTTCCATCTGCAGCCATCAATCTCAGATCAACAGCAAAACAGACTTCGATATAAGAATGGTAGTTATATAATGTGAGCTGACACAAGAAACACTGCAAAAGAAGACCCAACAGCTGACCCGCTCAACCAAAACCGAATAAAATCGTTCCGTCCTAATATATACCCCATTCAACGATTTCATCACCTTCGCTAACAGTCTGGCAGGGCATCTGACCCTTAGCGCCGACCTTGTCGAACCACTGGAACTTCGAGATAGAGGTGTTGATCAGGTCGATGATATCCTGATTGCCAATTTTAACGGATTGGGCAACTGGATAGTGGAATGTAACACCAAATGCACACGTTCCGTATTGAACAAGCTGGTGCTGGGTACCGGACATAACGGTCCACGTTCCGCCGCTGGCAATGTTGGAGGCGATTTTTTGGCAGTCGGAGACAAGGGGAGAGCCACTTGAGCTTTGGTTCTCAAATGTCGAGTCGCCACAGTCGTTAACCTGGAAGCGCTTCTCCAGGGCAGATATAGCAGGGTTTTTGTTTTGGGTCTGAGGAGCAGGTGCAGCCGAAGCTACAGCAATGAGGGTAGCAAGGACGGTGGCTGCGTGTAATTTCATGTTGAACGACTTGGGATTGTTCAAGGGAAAGATGCTGGGGGCTTAAGATAAAAGAGTGCTTGAAGCTGGTGATGTACTTATCTTGTAAGTGGCTGCGTGGAGGTCTATATACCTTTTTCCCACCGGGCTTCTATCTCAAGGATCATTTCTCGTATGTAAAAACGGTTTTGATTCCCAGTGAATAGATTGTCCAATATGAGCTCGAGTGAGCTGAATGGACTATTTCTCGTAAAGGATCCTTGTTAGTAGTTGGCTTTAAACTAGTCCATGAGAGCTACTTTAGGTCTCATACCTGCAGCTAAACACTGCCTCAGTGTCTGACCAATATGGAGTCATTGCCAGACTCTAGAGGCCTCGGTGTGAATGGCCGTCTTCTGTCTCCGATCCACCACACTACCGGAATCATGAAGCATAATATCCACCTCAGGAAGTCATCAAAGTAACGTTAGGAGTCTCTGGGAAAAGCATTTTGCTCTAGCCGAACCTGACATTATCTACTGCATAAGGCGAGTCACCCTTCCCCAGGGCATCCCGCCTTGCGGCGGGAGAAAGGTTTGCAGCCTTGCTACCTACCAATCTTCAATTAACATTCAGCTGCAATCCGCGGGTACCTAGAGAGGAAGTGAAGACAGGACTCTCAGTGACAAAAGTCGTTTTCTGGCCCCATGGGGGCTAAACCGGGCGCTGATGCTAACGGTGTCCCCAAGCGCCTCCAATGCGCTGTTCAAGTGGTGAGCACCTCGCTTTGGGTTTTAGTGCAGGCGCTATTTGGCCAGAGGGTGATTCCAGCCGCAGCTAGTGGGTTGGAAAGCGATATGCAATCGACTTGTGTTCCACTCCCCAGTCAACCCCCGCACCTGGACAGCTCATGGAGAGCTCTGGACCTTGTCATAGTCGTGATCTCTAACCCAGCCCAGTAACAATTCCACCCTGACAGGAAGCACTGTTTGTGAAGACTTTTAGACCTTTTTCCTGCGACTACACATGTGTTAATCACCTCGCCTAACACATGCTTACAGCTTAATTAAAGAGTCTCATTTAGCGTTATGTGGGGAATCAGAAACTAGTTTCAGCGCGAAGGATGGACGGCGCCTTGGCTGATCACCCTGGTTCCGCGACGTCAGGGCGGCATGAGGCCCTGAGAACTAAGACGTACCTGGCTTGGTAGGGGTCAGTTAAGCATACTGTAATGGTCGCCTAGTCCCTAACAGCTAAGCTCTGGGCTAAGAAGGTAAGTCATGTCTTATCTTTCAATTAACGACAACCGTCCATATCCCAGAGATGCCATAGTAGATTCTAGACCTTTAGACCACAGAATATATGAGGCTTTCAGGGGGTAACGACGATGTAACCTCACTTGTTGAATGGTATTACTGACTATCAACCTACCTCCAATGGTCTCCCCAAATTCCAAAACAGAAAGAGGTAGAGAATCATCAAATTCATAACAATTTTCCAGAACCAATATTATTTGTATGCCGTGATCACTGACTCCCAGAATAAGAGAAAATGCTACATAATTGCTAGGCGCTTTGAGGTTCTTTAAGATGTAATTTAACCTACGGAGTACAATATCATTAAACCTTTAATGAAAGAACTATATTTCTTTGAAGCTATATCAGGGTTAGGCTGGCCGTAGAGAAGGGATTTCCCATATTTATCGGTATCCCATCGGGAGTCCCACCTACCTTATGTAAGGAATCTCCGTGCGCTACTGCATGGGTCCGGATTTGGTCTTTTGGCCTTGTGGGAAATCTTAAGTATCCAGCTAGATTCCATACACCTTAGAGATGGGATTAGGGAATCCCATTATTTCTTAGTCATGGGATGGGATTCCCATGAAGTATACTAGAATAGGAAGGGATTTCCTATGGGAATCTTGAATTTACAAATACATCCTTTACACCAAGGACTTATACAGATTGTTACTAGTGGTTATTATAACTACTAATTACAATAATCATAGGTAATAGTATACTACTAAATCTAAACCTACTTATACTTTTATTACTAGGTAAAGGTTATTACTATTTTAGGTATATAATGGCAGCATCAATCTGGGGAAGCAGAGCGAGTGCGCTGTAGTATCCGGGTAGACTGCCACTATGGCAGATCAGTAGGCCACAATGGCCACAGGGAGTCAATACTGGCATCTTTTTAACATATAATGAATTCCAACCCAGTCCTATGATGGTACTGGGTAGCTGGTTCTGGTAATAACCACATGCATATGATTTTTCAGTCACTGTTTCGGCGGTGAAGATATGCCCTGCAAGATGGGTGGTCATGTTATACAGGATGATATCATCAATGTTGCCTCTAGTAGACTTGATGTGGTGTGCTTGAAGAAGGCTGACACTATACTTAAGATAGTCACTGAGGGAGCTGCTGATCCCTATGGCAGGGACTATGATGGCATCCCCATGCACCAGGGGCTGTGGCAGGGGACACAGGGACCCATTATCTAGTGTAGTATATAGCTTCACAAGTCATAACATTAGGCCCCGTAGTTGCTACAGGATCAGCAGTTGTTGTTTAGTTAAGGTGAAGAGGCTTAAATACTTTCTTAGTAAGGAAGTCTCTGTAACTAGCTCAGGCCACTAGCTTACTTAATAATCTCACTAAGGATGGCATAGACCCAGTTGCTATAAGCCCAAGACATCTGGAAAGAGCCCATTAGCTTAAGTGTGCTAAAGAATGGAATTATTCTACTCTTCTCCTGCAAGAGCACGCCCCCAGCCCCTTGCCACCAGTGATTTAACTGTGCCAGCCTACCGCGATGACAGAGAAGATCCAGGACCGTCAAGTTGTGGGAGACTTATTTAAGTTACTGCTGCACTTTGTTTTCAGACCACATTGCTCGCTTGGAGCAGATAATCCATCTCAGTCATATGAACGTCTTTACCCATGAAGTAGGCGTAAAGTCTAATTAAGGTTGCCAGAGATCGGCCACTACGCAGTGTAAATCGAACCAAGGATTCTACCCGGTCTAGAACACATGGTCCCAACGATTGTTACTTGCCTATTTGTGCCTCGTCGGGCTTCAGCCTCATTTCGAGGAAAGATGTTTGGCAGATAGGTAGGTGAAGCGGCCATTACAATGATCATGGACGGATGTGCTGGTCCATTTCTCCAACCAAATACAAACTGGGCCAATCAAACCCATAACAACGGCTTTTCAATTGAGATCAAGATCTCGTCAGACCCCATTCCCAAAGTAGTGACTAGCAGAAAACAGCAGAGATGGATCCCAGGGTGTGACAAGAAGTTTATAAAGCTAAGGAATAACTATATATCTCTTATAGTGGTGAGTGCTTCCTATTTGATACTACTTGTATCTTATTAGGGTCTATTCACATACCCTCACTAGCTTTAATAATGGGATAACGGTTGTCGCAATGGCAGTAGAGCCTTCAAATAGCATGAGGGTCGGGGGTAGGCCAGTGGCCACTCCATACATAACACGTCAGTATCAAAGGGATCAACAACTTATTTATATTTTAACCATAGCTAATAAGGAATGTAGGGGTTGAGAGAGCTAAGTGTAATATGATAATAAACCCATAGATTCCATTCTGGATCTATCAGGTTATGTTCGAATGATCCTTGCTCTAATCATGCGTCTTCCCAATGCAGCGATCACTAGTCTTCTTACAACTACACATGACTTCCATAGGCTCAGTGTGGTCGTATGATAAGTTTCGAGGCTCTTGGGCAGAAATGTATATCCCTCATTGCTCCATCAGGTGTATCACCCCTGGATAAATATAAAAGTCTGCTACCTACCCCGATGCCGTTATAGTTTCCATCAATCCGGCATAACAAAAATATTCCCCAGGTTGAAGGAAATGGATCAGTGGCAAGCTTAACTGATGCAAGCTAGTTCCACCGTTTGGTAGATCATGCTACATCCTTATTTTGGCCTCGGCTCCGCTTTCCTACACAGCCTGGCCGCTCCTAGGCTTGGTTCATAGTCGGGATTTTCATTTTATGAGTGTCGACTGGGACATTTAATTATCTGCAGTTCGGGTCATATGACCAATCGTCAGAGATTAACACTGTGGTTTCAGGAGGGCAGCTTCCTATTGTTCGTATCTGAAGACTACATGTTCACATATTAGAAAAGGGACGCTGTCTTGATTTTGGAAGTCAATCGTTTTACCATACTCTACTCTTGTCAGTATGTCTAGGTTGAAAGGTGGCTGCTTTTAGCCCGCATTTACCGACAGGCTTTTTTGCCTGATGAATAGATCCTTACGTTGATCACGAAAGAAAACTCCCTCAAGAATTTGATTCGGTATCTCCCTACATCTTCTTTAAGAAAAACATCGCCAACATGAAACTGCGGCCTCCTTTAAACACTCAGATCTAAGCTCACATCCCTCTTCATTGTTGTCACTAAACTGGATTCGGTGCACAAGGTTGCAATATACCCTAACAGTCTGTTCTTAATCACAGATCTATAGAGAAGTTAGATAAGGAAACTAGCAATGTGGTGGAGAGGAGCAGAGTGCAAACGCACGCAAGGACCATGGCCCGTAGTGCACCAAGGGCAATTCGGATTCATCTTGTTTGGTATGGAAGAGTTGAAAGTCTCCCTTGGCTAGATTCTGGGTATGTGGATTGAGGTATGTTGGTTTCAAGGTATAAAACTTGATTCGTGTAGTGAGTGATAAGGTGAGAGGATGGAGAAGGATGAGTCTGAGGTTTATATGCTTCTTAGTCTGGGGGTTCTATCCACTTTATTGAGCTGAATTGGTAGACCCCCGCTTGAAAACAAGACGTCATCAGCTGTCGATCAGTTTCCGCCATCCATTGAGAAAGATTACACCCCGTGGATCTCCGCGCTATGCCTCACGCTCCTGCAAATACCGCAGCATGGTGGAGTTTGCCAGCCTGGACTGCAATAACGAAAGACCGTCAATTCGCTGATACCTCTTGTCCATGCCGATCCTGGCGCCCCAGTGGCTCCCGGCGCGGCCTGAGCCATCCTGTGGGGTAGACTGCGGGGTGGCTTGACCATCTGCTTCAGCCAGCCACTTCTGCAGCGTGGGACCGTGCTGCCTTACTACCGTGCAGGGCTCTGATATCTTCTGTACATCACTGGACGTCATCGCTGGAAGGACTGGACGTCATCCCCTCAAGGCAGTAGATGCCAGCGAGGAGCCTATTGCATTATACCTGATACAGGGGAGGGGACTGTCAGGAGTACTGAATCCACTCTGATAGATAAAGGCATTACCGGAATGATTACAGACATAGCTGGGTCTATTATAACAAACCGCGCCGGACTGACCGATTACGAGTAAAGACAGGAGGCTGATGAGCTTCCGAAGCCTTGGTCATGAATTCAGAGACAAGACCATCCACTATTAGGTAAATTGATTCTCAATCCTGGAACGTAGTCAGCAGTTACTTTGGATCCCTTTGTTGTCATTACACCTTATTAGCACAGTAGAGCAGGCTGGCACTCCCTCAAACTGCCGTAGGAATAAGGGATTGACTTGCGCAAGGAGAAATGATGTCCACAACGATGACTAGCTTAGCCAGAATGGGCCCCCTTCTGAATAGTGTACAAGTAATTGGCATCCAATCAACAGAACAGAATCCGCCGCAGCCAATCCGACCTCGCTTTTCTCGCCATGATAGACAACTGTGCCCCGGGGCTCAGACCCTCGAATCCATGATACGCACCGGGCCAAGCGTGGAGCTCGCACTGCGTTCCGTCGCGCCACATGTTCTGCGCATACTGAACATCCTCATCGCGAAATGTCTCCGTCGATCCGACATCGATATACGCCGGCGGGAGCCCAGCAAGATCCTTTGCTCTGATAGGGGCTGCGTACACGCTGACGTTGTCACTTCCTCTGCGGTCACCCAGATACGCATTCCAACCCGTCATATTCGCGTTGCGGTCCCAGATGCCGACGCCAGTGAACTCGTGCGCAGACACCGAATTATTACAATCATCGATCATGGGCGAGAAGAGCGATTGTCCAATCAATCGAGGACCTTTTCGGTCGCGACATAGCAGCGCTACACCCGCGGCCAGCCCACCTCCGGCTGAGAGCCCGTTGATCACGATGCGAGCCGAGTCGATTCCGAGTTCTTCTGCGTGCTCTTGTACCCACACCAGACCTGCGTAGCAATCTTCGATCGGTGCAGGGTAGGGGTGTTTGGGCGCAAGTCGGTATTCGATTTAGGTGCAAATAGCGTCGTAGTCGCGAACGAATTCGAGCAGGCCGCTTAGGCTGCAGAAGCGGTTGCCCATGACCATCCCTCCGCCATGGATGTGGTAGATGGTTGGTTGTTTATGTGGTCCGGAGTCTGGCAGACTCTCTTTGCGGAAGATTGAGAGGGTCAGTGGGTTTTTGTCAGGACCGAGGAAAGTGTGTTCTTCATGAGTGACGCCCGGAAGCAGGATGTCATTGACTCGGACTGGCGTCTGTGCACATCGGATTAACTCATCATAGTCTGGAAGGAGGGATTCCAGCTCGCGGTCGATTGGTAGCTTCGGTTTTGGAGCCATCGTGTCTGTTTAGGAATCAATGATTGACGAGCAATGGGTTGATAGAGATAGATGACATATAGACGGCGGGAGAACTGCGCTTTTATGGTCATAGTCTTTGATGCCAGTGAATGAGGTAAACCAGAAGAACATGAACCTCGAGATTGACTCAGTTGGAATGATAGGGAATGATTCAGTATATTCACAGTGGGGCCATAGATACTGCTACGTAGGAGGTTCTGTCTGCCTTGCAGTCATACTTATGACAATAAGAACAAGATCTAGACTTGCGAGACGTGGCTCTGTGATCTCCTAAGGGTAATATAGTGGCAGATATCAACGAATTGATAGTGGAGATATCAGAGATATTGAGTCTCCCATCCATAAACAGTATCCCAATCCGGCAAGTCCGATGATTTTTAGCTCAACGGATACCGAATGAGAGCGGATGAGATGATCTCAATGGGCTCCACTATAGTCCATGAGATCTCAGTCTCATTGGATCAGCGAACATTTAGCTCGTCCTGCGAACCAAACTCTCATTGTGAGACAGCATGACTTATGTCTTGGCACAGCCACTTACAATGCTGATTGGCCAATGGTCACTCTTTGTTCTTTCGTTTTCGATGCCTGAGGTATCCCAAGCCATATCGAGCGTCAGCAGATTCAACACAAGAACGAGATATAAGAACTGATCAAGTCCACAATGGCTCGTTCGGAACTAAGACACAATTGAACAGTGCAATTATCCTCAATTTCCCACTTCATGTTTGGTCTTCGCAGCACTCATGGCTCTCAGTACATATCATCAACCAGCAGATACACCTCTCCCCGTCAAGGAGCAAAGCATGACAACAGCTGATACTGAGTCATTGAGCAGTTCAACTGCCCCAGAAGATGGGTCGCAATACCCTAGAAAGCTTAAGCTGTTTGCCATCGTCTCAAGCTTGAATCTAGCCATGTTCCTGATCGGACTGGACAACACCATCATTTCGACCGCCATTCCCAAGATTACCGATCGCTTTCACGCCCTTGATGATGTAGGCTGGTATGTGAGTGTCTATCTCTCACGAACTGCGCGTTCCAGTTGGTCATTGTCATCCGATATCATTCCATGCGCAGGAGCGTTGGAGGTGCGTCAGGTTAAAGACCTACATTGGCTCCTTCTAGCAGGACATATAACTAAGACTGATATGGGAACGTCAATAATAAAAAGTGAACTAAATATGCAGCTAGAATGTACGCTGAGAAGTGAAACAGTCTATGCAATATCGGCGGATGTGTTCTACGGAACGCCAGGCCATATCATCAGATATGTTAGCAGCACTTAATGCTCTGATTGTGCCTGAAATTGCGTATTTTAGGACTAAACCCTAATTTCTCGTATTGTGGCGTTTCTGCCACTTGTAAAGAGTGCGATTGCTGCCTGCCTCCAGATGAATGGGTTTAATTTTGATACACTAAGATTAGGCACTGTTTCCCAGTCCCATTTAATTAGTTGGCGCCGATAAGTAGACTCGGAAACCTTCCGCTTGGTCCATACTAGAGGCAGGAAAGAATAGGCAATAACATATAAGTATGGTTTGGCGTGATGATATGATAGCCTCACAGGTGCTCAATTGATGTGTAAAACATTGAGTATGCTCCGTTGCAAACTGGCCCACTCTCTATACCACGTAAAAAGTGCTCGCTTGAGCCCAAGTGATAGAATCTAGAATCTCAAGAAAAACATTAAAATGTGCACTCATCTAGAGATGGCCCCAGCTCAAAGCCTCACCACCCCCCTCAAAAGGCATACGTATGTCTTTGCTTGGCAGTGGAGATTGCGGAGCTTACCTTTTGCTTAGCTGTCTTGCAGTCCCATTGTGCGCGGTCATAGTGAATTAGTAGAATATCAGATAGTGGAGCAGACGGCCTTTGTGGAAAAAAGAGACCACGCACACTGGGGCCAGCGTCCGATTTTCCCAATCTGCTAACTAACCACTATTACCCTCGTTTCTCCAATTTGAAGTCTAGCATTCTCACTATCGAGAACCATTGCCCTTGGAGCCGGTATCCACCTCTCAATCCTGACTCGAGCATGCGAAAAGTCGCAGACACCTTGCCGGCTAGCCCGGTGAGAGGGTGATTGGGGTATAAAATGCATATCGATTCCTCTTTTGTCAGAATTGAATTGAGAGTCACATTCTACTTATCTTTCACTTGCCTTCTTGATCCTCTTATCTTCCTAGAATTTTTTCAATGCAGGCTTGGATCCTTTTTTTCGTTCTCATCTCGGACATTAGCGCCATTATCATTCGACTGGGATCAGGAGAATGGTCAGTGAACGCAAAATTGTCTCTGATCTGCTCGCATTTGGTGTTATTGACGGATGCCTTGCGAACGACAATGTTACAACGGTAACCTACACGCCCATTACCGAGGCATGGGCCGGTCTGGGAACCAACCTGACTGTGACCTTCGATATCGTGAGCGACGACTATCTCTCCCTTTACACCAACAGCTCCCTGGAGAAGCGGACTGGTATCGCACCTTGTCGCGGCAGCAACCATCGTTAATTCGATTTTGAGCGTTATTCTGGCAGCGAACGCAGGTCTCGAGATCTACGAGGATATTGCCGCTATGATCAAGAGCAAATCTAATCAGAACTCATGCTCCCTGGTGTATGGCACCGACTCTGACGGCACCTACGTTGAAGGTTATGCTTACGAGGCCACGACTAGTGGCGAGAACTGCGACACGACAGCGGAGAAGAAGACTATCATTGCGGCAGTGGAGAAGTGTGCTAACAAACTGAATGGCCAGGGCGCGATTCGGGGCTGCTGCACCATGAACCACGGCGGTACATGGACGGGACACCTGCGTTTGACTGCTAGTCCATCACTTTACCCAGCGCACACAGTCACCTATTAAGAGAAAGTGCTGCTGCTATGGCGGACGTGCGACATTTAGCAGTATCATGTCTCCTTTTTGGGGGGCTTTTGACTACCAGACGGGCAACTGCTTGGGCTGCTCATGTAATGTGCCACTTCTGGCCTATATATACTGAGAAATCCTACATACCACTCTAAGATAAGTTGTTATTCTCGTAACTTCGCATTCAGTGCCATAACCGGGAATACTGTAATATCTTCATTATCGTTCCGTATTCGAACTCCTTCGCCTGTGTGAGCTGTGTCTCTGCCAGTCGCGTGGATGGCGTGATCACTGGTGAGGACATACTGGGACACAAAGCAAGGTCATGTCAATACCTTGGTATAATGGCCCTGCTAATGGATGATCTGCTGTGGGGCCGTCCCCATCAGTATAGACATGTAATCGGAGTCAAATACTCAATATCCTGGACGAACTAGACATACCCGTCCTTGAACTGATTCATATCAGTTGATGTGGGCTGAAGTGGCGCATATTCTAGCTGTTTTGCAGAGTCTGTGCCAGGCACACATAAAAAGTGATGCAGGTACCTGGCTAACCTAGCTATTGAGGTTCATCATGCAAGCACCATGTCACTTATGCTAGAGGAGAGTTATGAGGTCTTTACTGCTTGAATTAGGTTAATTAGTTTTACATTATGACTCAAATTTTTGGTTAAAACCAGCAGTATATTAGATGTTCACCATGAAAAATACTACCATCTGAAAGCTGAAGAGCATAAGGTATAATATAACATCAGGATGAGCCACTACCTCAAGTAAAGAACCTATTCTAAAGTTATCTCTCCCTTTAATTCAGTAGATCTTTCATCAGATATCAAGTTTTGTTCAGCCTCTATTTTTATCTCTACCAGCGGTAAAGATTTTACCCTTAGGCAGATATATATTATTGTGGTAGCGTGGGGACAGTTCTTCGGCTTCCTCGATTTATCTATACTTCGTTTCGCTCTACCTTGCCCTGCAGATTATTTATATCCTTTTAGTCCAAGGTCTTCATGGGATAGGAAAGTCCAAGCCTTTCCTCTCAATCGATTGCCAACACTTGCGGCTTGACCTTAGTCGTCATGGTGTAATGAAATCCAGATCAGCAACCAGCCCTGTGGGTCGTTGCCGCGTGGCGGATGCGTATGTTCTCACCACCATCCTAAATCTGTCAATCCGGGCCGAACTTGAGTGGACAATGAACCTCTGAGGCCTTGGACGACAAACTACTAGTGACAAAAATAGGCCGTAGAGGATGACGAGAAGAGGCTGTAGACTGCGGACGAACGTGGCTAGCCACGGCATCCACTTCGACTGGGACCAATTTAAAGTGCTTGTTTTCCCACAATTACTGTATCCTGAAAGAGACATAGATCGTTGAAAAGTTATCAATCAGCCAATATGCGAGTGGCCGTCATATTTGCTACATTAGCAGCGATCCAGCTGGCGGACTGTCAATCCGATTTCGATGGACACGGAGAATATAACCTGCCAACAGCAACAAGGATCAGGCATTCACAAGACTCAAATCCCAATGACAGCCGTCTCTTGAGGCTAGAAAGGCGATTTGGAGAATGGATACTAAAGCGCGATACCACTACGACTGCAGATGCCGTTGCATCAACTACTGCTACTGAGAGTGTGACCTCTGTGACAACGACCAGCAGTTTCGATACCACGACAACCTCGACCACCTCGACTACCAGTAGCACCATTTCAACAACCTCTTCATCATTTACGACAACTACTGCAGCAACAACGACAGCATCAACATCAGCTACAACATCCAGTACCTCCAGCAGCACCGTCACATCGTCCTCATCCGCATCCACCGCCGCATCAACCACAACAAGCACAGCAACAACGACAACCTCAACCACCACACCAACCACCACCGAATCCGCCGAATTGAAAGAATGGAACCATCGCGGCACCATCGCCGCCATCGTCACCTTCAGTATCCTCGGTTCCTTCTTCGTAGGCGCCTGCATGGCCCGATGCATCCACAATCGGGCCAAGAAACGACGCATCGAGGCGAGGAAGCAACTCGACAAGGAATCTTTGGTTTCCATGTTGCCGCTGGCCCGAGAGAACGGGAAATCGGCGAGCCAGTTGAAGCTGGATCGCGAGTCGATCATGTTCTGCGACGAGAGGAGGTATTACCAGGGACAGCCGCGGCCGGAGAGCGTGCCGTCGTTGTCGGGGCAGTCGAATTGGCAGGGGTCTGTGGCGCATTCGTCCATGCCGTCGGAGGATATGGGCCGGTCGATGAGTAGTGGGAGGCAGACGCCATTGGGTGTGAGGGGGGAGCAGCATGGGTCATTGGAGGTGTAAGAATCATGAGATTATCCGGTATCAGCATGGACTGAATGTGTCGATTTCTATTGTGACAAACGAGGCCTTTAAACTTGCCGTGATGGCCATGAAGGAATACTACGATTGAGCCCACAAACCTAGGTATCTTATTAAGTGGCTAGCCTACGGTGATAAGCGCAACCTATGGATAGATTCAACCCAATACAATAGTAACCATATAGATTATTCACCTTTACCTTTCGCCTGCTACTAACTATTCTTTTTTCTATGCCTTAACTATCTTACTAGCACTACTATTATTAGTTCTAGATATTTCCTCCCGCATCGCATGATGCACATAATACATTCACCACCAACACATTATCAACTCCCTCCCCTCACTCACGATCCCTCCTCATCTCAACTGATTCTCCCTCTCACCACGTTCCATCCACCTCTCATGATCGACGATACCACTATGATTATGGTTATGAAACCCTAGACTGACGAGTACTTCGTCCGGACGACCTTTTGGCCTACTGGTATTATATTTCTATACGAAACAATCATCGCTAAAAGGAGGAAACTCTCCCGGGAGGATGAATATACTAATATCTTCCTCTTTATCAGCATGCTCAAACCGCATATCTTACCGCAACCAGATCTTCCAGAGTTACCTTTCGTGTCACCTCTGAGGTCCCATGATAGGTTGACATTCCCTTACCGCTGATGAAAATTGGCTTCTCAAAAAGGTTTACTCCAACACATAGTCACAAGGCGAACATCTCCAACGCATACATAGAGGTCTATCTGAGGCCCTGCACCAACCATAAGGAATTTCATGACTTAGTCGACGCGAGTGGACGCGCAATAAAGGCTGAGGAGTTCTACCTTGACCCAGCTGCATGTACCCGCATCCAACTGTTTCGGATCATCCCAAAGCTCCTAAAACACTACCTGACCAGTCTGGAAACCCAAATGACTAACTTTCAGCACCCTATGCGCCAGTATAGACCGGAACGGAGATCGTGGGAGTACCGGCTGCTTCATTTCCTTGTCAAAAACCATCCCGATTGCATGGTAAATGATGTGACTGAGGCGGATCTTGACGATGCGTTTGAAATGGGGGCGATGACTTATATCCACCAAGTCCCAGCCCAGCACAAAGGCGCCAGCACCGCAGATATTACCGAACGGATTACCCAGATAAAGAACGCGATCGAACGCCTTGACGACCTCATTGAGGCAGAGACCAAGAAAGATGAACATCAGAAGACTGATGACGATGACAAGCCGGTGTTACCATCAGATAGTGAAGAGGAACCACATCCATCCAACACCAAAGATGAGATTTTCCTTACCGAAACGGGATTTCCCTTACCGACTGGGCCGAAGCGCCGTGCATACCATACATGGGTGCTGGATCCAAAAAAGTGACTTGCCAAAGAAACCCAATAAATTGGATAAATACTGCAAAGCATTCGACATTAGCACGGCTACTGAAGTGCAGGCGAATCTGCTGAGCGGTCAATGGAAACTCGAACACGCCTCTGGACTGTGACACAAACCAAGGTTAAGCAAATATGTGCCCGCTGTGGTTCTGATGATGCCAAAAGTTATATACAGTACTCATCAGGTGTCAACGGGGAAACAGAAAGTCTTTGCATGACATATGGAGTTTACTGGCAAGACCATCATGCTCACAGGCCTAATCACCTGATTGAGCGACAGAAGGCAAAAAGAGATGGTATTACACGCTCATGTGCGTTATGTGGCAGTAAGACCACTAAACACTGGTTTCGGGACCCGGATGATCCTTACAAGTGGAGGTATATATCCTGCTACAACCGTGAGTATCGGAAGAAGAAGAAGGCGTTGGGTCCCCCCATGCCAAGGGACCAAAACCGAGTCGACCATCTCAACGAGGCCAATTCCAGGAGATGGACAGTCCGAAACGACGGTGATGGGCACCGTATCAGCTACATTCGCTGTACCCGAAATTACATCCCAGACCTAGGATCCATCCAAGACCCCCAAAAAAGGCGAGGGCAAAGAGTTGACCTGGCAGGAAGAAGGGTTCCCAAAGGGGAGGAATCTCATAAGTAAGGATGTCATTTCCTTCTTGCTACGACATGGAATCGACAATTCAGTTACAAGTGCCTGAAAGCATGATGAGGTGGTTATACTATTATGAAATATCCTTTTAACACACCCCCTGATCCAGTCACAGTGAGGCCAAAGACAGCCATTATTACTCTTACTGTTGGTTATCTGCGGTGTCAGGAGAGCTGAAAGACGAGATGACGACTACGCTTCATGCAGATCTAGAATGATGATATACAATACAGTTTAGCCAGTCCAACCATGTCAATACACTCGGAATGATCTTCCAAATACCAGTCGAGGCTGTCGAGCTCTATCTGTTGTCAGCCCCCGACTCTTCGCTTCCCGACGATCTGTCGACGACGACAAGACTCATTTCATTGAGGAGTTCCTCGACCTCGACCTCGCCAGCCTTGACTGCCAGATCCAGTGCTGTCCGGCCATTATTATCTTTCAATTCAGCTTCAGCACCGTGCCCAAGGAGAAAGTGCACATCGTCTCGTAGTCCGGCTTGGGCTGCCATGTGCAATGCGGACTTACCAAACATATCAACCGCATGGATGTTGGCGCCCTTGTTCACCAACAACCTCATGACATGATTCTTCGCTTTGACAGCTCGATGCAGCGGAGTCTTCTTGTAGTCGTCCTGCATCTCGAGTTCCGCCCCGTTCTTCAGCAGAAACTCCACCATCTTGCGATGACCGCGTTCGACTGCCTTGTGAAGCGGTGTTTCCCCACAGTGGTTCGTGACATTGATATCGCAGTCTTTCTCTAGTAGCAAGCCGACTAGTCGTCTGTGACCTCCTATCACTGCGAGATGAAGAGGTGTATCCCCGGCGTGGTCGGCGGCTTCGGCGTCTGCACCATTGGAGATGAGCATCTCCACTATCTGGTCGCGTTCATGAAGCACTGCTAGATGCAGTGGTGTTGTGCCATCCTTGGCTGCAGCATTCACTTGCGCACCTCTCTGGAGGAACAAGGCTGTCAGATCCACATCGCCATCCGTCGCTAATATGTGTAGAGTAGTCCTCCCCTTGGTATCTCTCGCGTTGACATTGGCACCTTTCTCAAGCAGCAAATTGAGCATTTTCATCCCGCGCTTCGTTCGATCGAAGACCACCAACGCCAACAGGAGTGGTAGACCGGACTCTCCGCACGGTGAATCGATGTCGGCGCCCTTCTTGATCAGGTATTTCACGATGTCTGCATGGCCCCTTCTGCCGGCCTGGTACAGAGGCGTGCCGCGTGGCCCTTTTTCGTCCTGGGTAGAAGGCTGTGCCTCTCTGTCAGCGCCATGGCGCACGAGCAGTCGGACCACAGGTAGGTGACCATTGCGAGCAGCCCACCACAACGGCGTCCTCTCGACCGCATCAGCAGCATTCACATTGACTCTCCTCGACCCGATCAGCAATCGAACCACCTCTTCGTGTCCTTTCTCTGCGGCCCACAGCAACGGCGTCCGCCCGTGATTATCCTTGACATCCGGATCGGCGTTTACCTTGAGAAGCTGCACCACAAACGGCTGGTTACCCTGTTCCACGGCCCAATAAAAGGGAGTCTGGCCATTGACGTCGGCGAGGTCAGGATTGAGATCACCGCGCGCGAGTAAACGATTCATAATCCCTTCGTGCCCATTCTTCACAGCCAAGTACAGCGGCGTTTGTCCATCGGCACCAGGGGCGTTAGGATCAACCTCACCGCGTCCGAGTAAAGCTCCCGCCATCGCTTCGTTTCCGTTCTTCACAGCCCAGTATAGCGGTGTCTGCCCCGCAGCGTCAGGCGTGCCCGCATTGGTATCCGCCCGCCCGAGTAATTGTCCTACTATCCCCTCATTTCCGCTCTTCACAGCCGCGTACAGGGGCGTCTCGCCGTTGATATCGGGAATATTCGGGTCGACATTGTCCAGGGCAAGCAATTTACCCACAACCCCTCCATGTCCACCTTTTACTGCCCAGCACAGCGGCGATTGACCCGTTCTGGTATCCACCGCATTCACGTCTACCGCCCCAGTCTCGAGCAAAATCTGAAGAACGCTCTCATGACCACCCTCTGCGGCTAGTGAGACCGCGTTCCGTCCATCTTCGTCTTTGAAGTCGAGACGCACACCGGGGGTGCTGAGGAGGAGTTTGACGATCGTATCGTAGCCTTTGCTTGCGGCGAGGAAGAGCGCGACTTCCAACTTGCCCGGTACGGGCTTTTCTTCCGTCATCTCGACAACGCACGTAGCTGTCCTATCGTCTGCTCATGAGTGACTCTTCACTTGGTCTTCAGACAAGTTGGTAGTAGGACGAAGGTCACGTAGAGTGGCAGTCGATGACAACATAAATCACAAAACCTGGGCAGACCCGCATCTCTGCGCCGCCACGTGGGTGGCTTTTACTGGTCGCGATGGAGGAAAAGTGCCGGCAGGATCCCAGGGGAGGTGACAATTGTTCCTGACTTGGTAAGTTGTCATACGTTGGTTGTGCTTTCGGGCCATCGGGTTGACTGGGTTGCATGGTTTTGCGAATGTTCCGGAATCAATTCGTCAAGGTTGCGCCGTAGTCTGTTGTTGGTCTGGATCGGGATCCGGGCAAATGGCGTTGTATGAGGTCGATCGGTGGATGATGAGAGGGGCATTATGGAGACGGATCGTGCCTGACGGACCCGGGATTCACTATATGCATCAGTCTGGCAGCAATCTTATGAGTGATATCAATGCCTCTACCTGTTGAAATACTCGTCTCCTAAATATCTGTAGATGAGTGGAATTACCCCGCAGTCTTGGAGTGATGCTATCCCGCTTCTGGAAATTTCCCAACAAGGCAGGTCTGTCGAGTCGGGGTGGTTTGCTGGCAGTCTATGGCATTAGATCTTTTGATGTATTTTGTAGCAAGGTCTTCACTATAGTATAGTATCCCCTTTAATAATGACTTGGCCTGTCCTGATTCGCTTGTCCCTGCCATTCGTGGGAATCATGAAGATGCCATCAACGAGGCACAAAATAACTAACTTCAATACGTTGAGGATTCATGTTTTCGGTGGAATCTGAAGGCTAAAAGCAGAGGAATCAAGCACAAGCGGACGGGTCAAGCACATTCTGCCTACAATACATCCTTCCTCTCCCACCCCGTCTGACGAAGGTTCTCGATTCCCTTTGTCGGGTGAGGCTTATCGGCGTCTTTATACACACTGACAAACGGGTTTGGATCCTTCTTCCACTCCAGATTGCCCAGTGTATGATTTACCTCGCGGTGTTTCGCTTCGTCCGCCCTGATATACAACAGCAGGTCTCGCATTTTGCGGTTTCCCTCAGGCATATTCCAGTACTTGACCGCGATCTCAGGGGCCTCCATGTCCTCCCATCTAGGCAGTTTACCCGCTTCTATGTCGGCGATTTCTCGTGTGTACGTTATAACGGCTTCCTCCTCGAGGTATCCGACGAAGCGGTGACAGGTCTGCGGGCTGATCACATATGCAATGAGGAAGGCGCTGAAAAAGACACCTTGGGCCCCGAGGACGGAAATGCGGAGGAAGGGACCTGGTTCGGCCATCTGGAGGAATGTGAAGAGATGCATGCGTTCGTTGTAGGATTCTTCCAGGAGTGTTTCTATCCTGGAGCGTGTTGTCAGCAAAGTCGCTCAACATCACAACACATCTACTCTGCACCGGATGCCGGGTGCCTACCAGCCATTATCTCGTTTCATCTTTCGAAGACTGCGAAGATGCCTCAGCATCCCACCGACCATCCCGGGTACTCCCGCAATACTCTCCAGAAATATATTCCGGGTAAGATACTTCTCTTCGGTCATGGCATACTTCTGAGTTGCTTTAGCTGGGTCCTTTGCGTGAAGAGCGACAGCCGCATCGTGTCGGTAGCCAGACGCAAGATCAAACCCCCAGCGCAAAAGACGGATTGTGGTCAGAGCGACCTTGTCGCTGAGAGTGCGTGGTTCTCGGTGAGCGATCTGTACTCTTTTCAACTGCTCCTCGGTGTATCTATCTCTGGGATTAGAGTGGTTCGTCAAGTCTGGGCCTTGATAATGCTCACATTGGATGCGGCCACGCAGCAGGTGTCGTTTTGATCTTTTTCGTTTCCGCTTCGTGTGAAAGGAAGGTCTTTTTCGTTTCGGTTTCGGGGGAAAAGAGGCGGATTTGTTTGGAAGGGGATGTTGAGAATGGTCGGATTAAGGCGAGTTGGACGTTCAAGGTAATAACCGGGTGCGATTTGAGGGCGCATCTTGTTGCTAATAGTGGAGAAGACATGGTAAATGGTTGCTGATCGAATTCATGATCTCGAGTTCTTCGAGTATCGCCAGAAAGAAAAAGCAGTAGCTATCTGTGGGAAATGTCGCAGTGGTGGCACTCTACGTACACTATAGGTCATAAGTCTCCCAACACCTCAAAAAATCGAAAAAACACACCATATTATTATAGTATATAAGAATAAACTATAGGATAGTAGATATCAATATTTAGTATATCAACCCCTTACTCAGTATATAGCATGTAATCTACGCAGTATTAAGCATATAAGATAGTTAATTACCTCCTGTAGGATAGCATTCTATACCTCCCTAATAGTACCTCTAAAACACATCTAATTAACCAATACCATATTTCCTCTGCCGGGTGGGGCTGTCCTTTCTGAGCTGCCGCCGCTTTTATGAGGGCGCTCAGAGTCAGACTCACTGAGTTAATTTCAGTCCAGGCTCAGGCTCAGTGACCCGCTTGGATTGATCACGTGACTGATCAGCAAGCACTCAGTGTGATCAGGAATGATGACATAACACAAAAACAACAGAGAGACAAATCATTGATCGGGTACTAAACCTCATTCGGGTTAGCCAATCCTTGGACTCCAACATTGATTTTGATACCAGGAAAATAGGGCATCAAGCTTTCCAAATTTGGCTTAGTGGATGTCTCTTACCTCTCTATGAGGTCTACGCTTTGCAT
Source organism: Aspergillus thermomutatus (assembly GCF_002237265.1). NCBI lineage: Eukaryota > Fungi > Ascomycota > Eurotiomycetes > Eurotiales > Aspergillaceae > Aspergillus > Aspergillus thermomutatus. The sequence goes on along the minus strand of NW_020798229.1, from coordinate 41,014 downwards.
TTCAATTTTCCCATCAATAACTCTCGTCTTCTTCACTCCCATCCAAACGCCAGCTTTATTAGGCTTTCATTCGCCAATATGTCTTCATCCATCGTTGCAAAAATCATCAAGCCAGCATGAACAATCCCGAAACTGCCGAGTTCCTGTGCGGCCTCGAAGGCACGGACGTCACTCTCGATCCACCATCCGAGCCGCCTCTCCACCTGCCCCGCCAAACCTGGGTGATCGATAAGAAGCTCTCTGAACGATCTCAATCGATGACGCAGCAGGACGTTGCCGATGGCCTTGGACTTCCGTTCGCAGCTGCTAAGTTTCTCTGCCACCGCAAGGAAAATCCTAGCAAGAAGGCTTTTATGCGGATTTATCTTCAAATTCCTGTCATTGGCACTCAATATCAGAGCCCTCAGATTCGACGAAAGCAGGCTGCTAAGCCACAGCCGCACGTTGAGTTGACGACCTTGAAAGTGCTCAAGGAATTAGAATGCGATGTTGTCCCTGACCTCCTTGCTTACCAAGAGGGAAAGCAAGGCGAAGATAGTATCGTTCCTGGAGGTTATATCACTTATGTGGTCTGGGATAAAGTCCCCGGGGAGCCTCTAAGCGCAGAAGAATTCTGGGAGCTAGATCTTGAGTCACGCCAAGCGATCCGCGATAAATTTCGTGAAGCCTTTCCGTAAGTTTACAGAACTCTCTGGCTGGCGTGCTCTCAATTAACATGAAAATCAGAAAGCTGAAGAAGTATGGTTACCTACCGCGTATGTCAACCATATCGAAGATTATCTATGACAAGGCCACCGGGAATATGTACGTTCTATCCGTTGTTAAGTAGCGAACACTAAGCTGACAACAATTAGGCATTTCTCAGGTTTTTCACCCGCAGGCTGTACTGATACAAACAAAAAGTGGCATGATAAGTACTACGTTCTGTTTCGTTTGGCCAAGCCACCTCCGAAGACGACGGGCTGGGCCAAGGATACCACAGGGTGGACTTGGTGAACAGGGAGTCACACTCAAATGGACCCCTACTCAGGTCGCTCACCCATCACTCAGGTTGCGGTCAGTGAGCAAATCAGACAGTGAGTGGATCAGACTGCTCGGCTGAGGATTAGGGAGCTTATGTAACGCTCACTGATCAGGGCGTGCTCAATTCTACTCAGTGATCAAAAAGCGGCGAGGGGTGAGCACTAAAACGGAAAGGGAAGGCCAAGAAATGGCATAGGAATTCAGGTACGTAGGTTATAATTTATAAAGAGGTACATATATCAACAACATGACGTCGATGTTGCTGTCTGCTGCGGAGTCCATGTCCGTACCTGTCGGGCTCAGCCATGGTACACGCTCCAGGACATTTAGACGTTTCCTTGGAACATACCTATCATGGAGATGTGTTGAGCATCGTCTATATCTCCAATCATCGAGGAAACACAGCTCTCATTAGTTCCGAGGCAAGTCCAAAGAGGTAGGAAAAGCGCCATAGTTCAAGATACGAGATGGCTGGTATGATAGGACGATTTGAGAGCTTGATTCCAAATACCCCCTTATGGATGGCTGTAAGATGTACGCTTGCCTGTTTCCTTACAACGAAGATATGTCAATCCAGTGCAGGCTAAATGTCCGCAAGATGCTGAATGCCTGTTGGACATTATTCCGGCAACTGAGCATTGACCCATCTCATACACGCTCGTATTCAATTTAGAGTCCTCAAGCGTGATTCACTCCTCGTATTATGGCCATTTAAATCCGGTTCTTAACGCCTCATCGCGGCGAGGTCGGAGTTAGGGCGACGAATCGACTGTCTTGTGCGTAGACAGAGATGTCGACCGTAAATAAGCCTTTCGATAAGCCGGCAGGATATGCTCTGGGATATATTGAATACAAGCACGCATATTGCATTGTAAGTCAAAAGGAGATATCATCATTACCTCCGAACACGAGTACTTGATGTTACTTGACGCCTTTGGAAACGAGCAATCGCTTCGACCCAGAAATCAGCCAAAGTCCGATAACCCCATCTGGGCAGCTTATAAAAAGCATTCGTACGACAGAGGTGCACCTGAAATCCAATTCTAAAGATATTCACTCATAGCATTCCAGCACTCTTTCAAGATGGCGACTCACCAAGCAATCATCCTCCCCGAAATCAACTCACCACTCTCGCTCACCACAGTCCCAACACCCACTCCTCAATCCGGCCAAGTCCTCATCAAAGTCCTCGCCAGCCCTATCCTCGCATACTACCGCGCAATTCTCACCGGCAAGCTCCCCTACCCACTTCCCCTCCCCTTCACCCCCGGCGTATCTCCAATCGGCCGCGTCGAAGCCATCGGCTCCGACACAACGGCACTCAAACCCGGGCAACTAGTCTACGTGGACCTTACCGTGCGCGCGCGCGATGATCCTCTCAGAGAGCAAGGCACCGTCATCCTGCAGGGTCTCTTCGGAGGCATAACGCCCGAAGCGCGCATCCTCTCCGAAAACGACTGGCGCCACGGCTCGTGGGCGGAGAAACAGATCGTCCCGCTGGAAAATGTGCATGTTCTCGATGAACCGCTTCTGCTCGACCTGATGGGCTATTCCCCGGCAAGGCTGACCTGGATCAACACCCTGCTTGTTCCGTATGGTGGCTTGCTCTCCGGTGCACTGCAGCCGGGTGAGACGGTGATTGTGTGTTTTGCGACGGGACATTTCGGCGGTGCTGCGATTGATGTTGCGATGGCCATGGGTGCAGGGAGGGTTGTTGCTGTGGGACGACGGATGAGTTCTCTTGAAAAGATCCAGGCTGTCTATCCAAAGGGAAAGGTAGTCGGCGTTGCGACGGAGGGTCTCGACGAGACTGCTTTGAGAGATGCGCTGAGGAAAGCGACTCCACGCGGGCTAGGTGCGGATCTGTTCCTCGATTTTACTCCAGCAGCCCCAGAGGGCCAGAAATGGATACACATCTCGTCTGCGATATCGGCATTGAAGGCCAACGGTCGCGCGGTGCTTATGGGCGGAGCTTCAGATTTGGTTAACCTGTCTTATTCTGAACTCACGACGCGTAATATCACGGTGAAGGGGAACTTTATGTTCGACGGAACTGCTCCTGCGAAGTTGATCCGGCTCATCGAGATGGGAAACCTGTCGTTGTCTAGATTCAACGACATTGAATTTGATTTCCAGGACTACGAAAGGGCGATTGACGAGGCTGCGACGAAGACTGCTGGTGACTGCGGAGTGGTTCTCGTCCACAGAGAACAGTCTGGAGCGGTGCAGTGAGGGAGGGAGGAAGGTGCTTTGTCCCTCGTTCAGAAGTCCAAGATATATGCTTGTGGCCTCTTCAACTGCTTCATGTGGTTCTAAAATGTGGAATACTTGAATCAATCACCTCTTTGTACTTCGTTCGTTCACAGAATAACCCAACGGATATCCTCTTTAGTTTTATTGTAATCAAAGCGTGGCTGAGCTTATTCTTCATGCATATCCACAATCATTCTAGCATCCAGATAAACACCGTCGGCCTGACAGAGCTGTGAACGGCCAGAAACGATGTCCCGGCCATAGGTGACCTTGGAAACCAGAAACATCGTCCCCAACTTCAAGATCAATACTACTCCAGTCTCGCAGCTTGTATTTTTGCTTCGAGGTCATCCTGTTTGTTGCGTGGCATTCTTCGCCATCGTGAAGGCCATATCCACCGACCTGTCATGGAAAGTTGTCTCGTTAGATTTCCCCCGTGGATGCACCAGTATGATCGTCGGGTTTTACGTTGTCTCCGAACAAGCTTGACAGCAAAGAAGTATTCCTTCAACGTCTTCGGCCGGTATTCTGGGAACATGCGGTCGAGTCTGCGGTCGAGTCTATGTTCAACGGACGTGTCAGTTCTGCGCCAGAGGGGAAGAGGATGAGAAGGAGCATACTCTCGTCGGATCACCTGCGCAGCCCAAAAAGTGAAAAGGATGACAGCTAGCACGAAGGTGGATAATAGCGCCCAGTGAGACATGATGTCTGAGAATACTCGAATGGGACGTGCAGCCGTTCGGTTGAGATAACGATTTGACAGGCGCTCAACACAACACAACACGAAGCTTCAGTCTTTATAAGTAATTGATCGATTTTATCTTCAAACTCGAAGCTCACTGTACTCAAATGAGGCAGGTTGACGGGTGCACTGAGCTTGGGAAGGAACAAGTCCGATAAAAATTGAGCAATACGAAGATGGTAGGAGGAAGGATGGAGAAGTCCATGAACACTGATCATCCCAAATTAGTAGTCAGTGAGGCTTTAGTGGCTATGAGACATGGTCAGTGAATATCTACCTCCTGCAATCTGATAAAAGGCCCTGTATTCACTAAAGTCTAGTTGATTACCCTACACTGGGATAATGATCAGGGAGATATCTTCACTTTATTGATCTTCATGCTGCTCTTACTTTATTCTGAACAAATTGGACCTTTTGACTCGGATAACTAACCTAGGACAAAGGGGCGAAGGCTTAGCAGAACTCAACGAATCTTTCACAAATATCCAAAGTTTCTCAATCCTTCTGTCCAAGTTCTTGCCCCCGGAATCCTGACAGACGCCTCAACCAGGCCAGGTGCGGCTAACGCGCTGGGCCAAAGTGAAGATTCCGCGTATCTAGCTCCAGCAGGACCACTAGAAGTTTAGGACTCAACGAGGGACTCTGTCCATAGTTGACATTGTAGTGTTTTAAGCGGGACGTTGGTAAATGGACGGAGATGGCTGAGCCATAGAAAGGGGGTCTCCTGGCTTAATATACACTGCTTATTAGGAAACTGGATTCAGATTCAGCAACTAAATATCTATTAGCTGGGACCTCGTTGGCACCCATAGAGCATAAGATACCGCTTCATTCAGGATCACTGGACTTGGAGGTTGAGAATACTTATCATGCTTGTGGGATCTGGCTGCTATAAGCCAGCTATCGTGACTTGAGAACATAAACTCCGTTATAACTATCAAAACTGCTATTTGTATTTCTTGAGTTCGAGGAATTAGTGGCCAGAGCCATCGTGCGTCTCCTGAGCCTCTCTAGATGCTCATATTGACAGATGGGTTGTCTTCGTTTCCTGCTTGAGAAACCATTCTGAGTCGCTGACAGAGTAAAGAGAACAGTAGAAGGAAACACAACTGCGGCCTACCAGCGCAAATATCGCGCTTGCTGAAAGATGCCATAGATGGAGAAGGCCACCCTAACGTGTCTTCGGGAGATAAAAGTCATTACCTTCCAACCGTGAAGGAACACATTTCCTCTTGTGGCCTTATGTCTACTTCTGCCTGGGCTATCATTCTATGAGCTACACAGGAGCCATAGTTTACACTCTCGGACTGGAGTCACACCCGGAATAAGCAAGCCAGATAGAACCGAAAAGAAACAATTAATGGCCTACACCCTGCTAATTCAACAATATCGCCCTCTCCCTCAGTACCTAACTAAATGTTTGTCAATACCTAACTAAATGTTTGTGGTTGGCACCTGACGGAGAACTTATACCACTGTACTAAAATAACGTCATGACAGTCACTCTTTCAGGGTAATAGTATTTCAGTCACTCCTACACTTTGACAGCACCCATCTCACCATCTCTCCGCTCAACAAGCAGCTGCTCACGGGAGTCGTAATCGGCTCCCTTTGCTGCCAGTCTCAAGGGTTATACACCCAGCAAGGAGGTCAGATGTGTGTACAGCAAGGTGTATGCTTGATATGTTCATCCAGTACCCTTCAACCTCAGAAAGACATATGGGCAAGGGATGACTGGCACATTGAAAGATTCTCTGCCTCAGCGGTACGGCAGAGGGCTGGTAATATTAGAAAACGTTCTCGGCAGCGAAGATGCAAAGTGAGTTAAAGAAGGAGGGATCGGCCCTGCAGGATAATTGACATGTCACATTGGCTCTACACCGACCTGGAGGCCATTTCGGGAACTGCATCAGTTCCTGTGTTCTTGTGTGCCTGATTGGTCCATTATAAAAGTTAGTGGCCTGTGATCGTCTAGAATACAAGAGCAACATGCCACATGAGCATAATTTCTATCGTGTTACCTTGATGCTGCGTTCTTCTCTCAGCTTATGGCCTCCATTACTGCTATAGACGGACACCCGTTGATGGCATTTGACCGGTTGCCTCATTTCACCCAGAAGCGCAGCAAGTGGTCCTAGCCTGACGTTCAAAGGTGCTTCTGACTCCAGAGAAAGCACCAGGGCGTCCCGTCTTTATTCGCCAGGCTACTCCATCTTGGTTGCTTACCTGCTGCATTGGTCTCATGCAATAAAGTCAGCTATTAGCTGAGTAACCCCCTTGCATGGTGTAACTTGAACTTGTGCAGAGTCGAACAAGTAACTCGAGTAGAATTAGTTACACTGTCGAAAAACCAGATTCCTTATGCTGGGTAAATTTCATCGCTCTGGGGTAGTCCTAACAAGAACATCGGTAGGCCAAAGCTGCTCTGGTGTCAAATCAAAAGTCACCCAAGTTACGATATGCCATTGAAGCAAACCTCGGAGAGACCATCCTGCAGAAAACATGCACTCAGGAATCTGACTTAGTCCAAGAACCACTGTCCACGTATTCCTACATGATTGAAATTCCATCCATCCTCCTTGCGTTGACTTTTGGCGGGAGACAAGAAAGCGGACTCGACTGCTTCATAAGACATACAAAGAGAAATTTACACATATTGGAAAGAAATCTTTACTGAAGGTATTACCATACGAAAAGACGCATAGGAAGATTGCATCTATTTCCAAGCTTATAGTAAGGTGGACGGCTTGTCCTTGCTACTGAGTCGGTTCGGTGCGGCCTATTGGATTCTCCTTCCAGATTCTCCCATCCCAGTGCTTGTCAATACCTACAACAATGTTTGAACCAACGAAGCCAGTTGCGCACACCGGCGAGCCGGACAAGCCCAGTGTCGTTGTCACGGACACTGAGGTCGCCATCGAGGACGACGCAACCTCCATCCTGACACGCTATATACCACAGAAAAGCATCCAGAACGCAAGGCCCGCGGCTGTAAACTCATGTATCAACGAGATATTTGAAGCCCGTTTCCGGGAGCGCCCCGACGCCCCCGCCGTCTGCGCCTGGGATGGAAGCTACACGTACCGTGAGCTGGACGACCAATCCTCCGCTCTCGCCCACAAGCTCCGCCACCAGGGCGTGAAGGCAGAGGTATTGGTGGCCCTTCTCTTCGAGAAATCCAAGTTCAGTGTCGTCGCGATGCATGCTGTGGTCAAGGCCGGCGGTGCGTTTTTACTGTGGGACCCTAGCTTACCCGTGGCTCGCTTGCGAGGGATGTTTGCCGAATCGGGAGCGCGATTCGTACTTGCGTCCGCAGCATATGCCCAGATGGCATCTGAAATCAGTGAGGATTTCAGTGTAGTGGACGATGCGCACATTCCTCCCTATAACGCATCTCTGCTGCCACCCGGAACCCAACCGGAAAATGCGCTGTGCTCCGTCTTCACCTCCGGCTCGACGGGCAAACCCAAAGGGTTTCTGATGGATCACCGAGCTTTGTGCACCTGCGCACTTGGCTTCGGGGAGTTACTGGGGTTGGATGGAGCCTCGCGGCTTATTCAGTTCTCTTCGAACACCTTTGATCTTGCGACGTTTGAGCATCTCCTCCCGTTCCTTTTCGGTGCCTGTCTTTGCATCGCATCCGAGGAAGAGAGAAAAGGCGACCTCAATCGCGCCCTGTGCAAGTACCGTATTACCCATGCAATACTTACGCCCACTGTGACTCGTCTCCTTGAGCCTCAACACTTGACAGCCCTGCGGGTGCTAGTGATGGTCGGTGAGGCGGCTGGCAGGGAGGATATCCGGCGTTGGGCCTCTAGTGTCAAGCTTCTCAACGGTTATAGCCCTGCAGAAGCCGGATGCATCACCATCGTCAACCCAGTCTTGCAGGAGAACCATCCAAACAAGATCGGATTCCCCATTGCCGTAGTCCCCTGGGTTGTGGACCCGGATGACCACAACCGACTAGTGCCGGCGGGAGAAGTAGGAGAGCTGGTGATCCAGGGACACACGCTGGCACGAGGATACTTTGGCCGTCCGGACGAGAGTAAATCGGCCTTTATCCAGGCGCCTCCATGGGTGCATCAGTTCGGCTGCGAGTCCTACGGACGTCTGTACAGGACGGGGGACCTTGTCCGATTTGATACCGATGACGGGTCCCTGCTCATTATCGGCCGCAAGGACTCCCAGGTGAAGATTCACGGCCAGCGACTGGAGCTGGGTGAGATTGAACATGCGCTGCAACAATTCTTCCCTCCACCACAGGTAGTTGTTGTCGAGTTGTTGATGGTCGAGAATAGAGAGCCGGCCTTGGTAGGGTTTGTGTGCCAGCCTGGAAACCCCAAGGATATCCCGGCCGGGCAGCAGAGTAAAGAGGATAGACTCTTCCTGGTGCCTGATGACCAATTTTGCGCCGATGCCCAGACAGCTCTGGCATCGACGCGGGATATATTGCCCTCGTACATGGTCCCATCCGATCTGCTACTGATCTCTCATCTACCAATGGTACCGTCCGGAAAGACCGACCGTCGATGGATCCGCATGCGCGCGGTGGATCTGGCGCCCGATGAGAGGAGACAGTACAGCAGTGTGCTAGGGAAATCCCGGGATCGACCAGTTAACCAGCTTGAAGAGTCTCTGCTTGGACTCTGGGCTACCAGCCTCAAGCTCGCTCCTTCGCAGATAGGAGTCATGGATAATTTCTTCCACCTCGGCGGAGGCTCACTGGAGGCCATTCACCTCGCGGCTGAGGCACGAAACATAGGGTTTCCTGAACTATCCTCGGCGACTGTGTTCAAGTGTCCCACCATTCGGAAGATGGCAGGCATGTTGGAGGCGACGGTGGTGTCTGCCCAACAGCCAGACGCCCCAATCTCCTCTTCATTCCAGCTGGAGTCGTCACTGGTTGCTGAACTGCTACGGAAATCTCAACGCGGCCTCGAGGACTTGCAAGATGGGCTCCTACCTGTCACTCCTTTCCAAGAGAAATCTGCGAGACTGAAACCAATGCACCTGTTGATCGACATCCCCGGCATCAATCACTCGCGCCTGGAGGCGGCCTGGGCGCTCGTCCTAGAGACACATATCACTCTCCGATCCATGTACGTGGCGCACGAAGACCGTGTCTACCAGGCTTTTCTCCGCCGACAGGACACGGTGTCTATCCCCATCAAGCGGTGCGAAGAACCAGTACATGAATTCGCGGCAAAGTTCTGCGACCAAGATGTTGATCCAGTTCTGAATGGCCAACCCTGGTGGAGCATGACCAGAATCGACAACAAGACGGACAGTGTTCTCGTCCTCCGAATGACCCATGCACAGATGGATGCTCTGACGCTAGACGTCCTCTTTAAAGACTTCATGGCTGCCTTTGAGGGTCGTGAACTCTCGCAGCGAGATGTGGAATTTCCTGATTACATGCAGTCGCGTCTGAGACACAATGCGTCGCCTGCAACCATCGAATTCTGGTCGAAGTTCTTGCACGGCTCCCATATCACCCGGCCCATGCTCCTAGATCCTTCCTCGGATGTCCATCCAGAAAACGAGGCCATGGTCTTCGTGTCTAAACAGGTTCCGATGGTGACGCCTCCTCTCGGGATCACCGTGGCGTCTGTATTCCGGGCTGCCTGGGCCTTCGTGCTCTCCCGCTATGCCGAGCAGGAAGACATTGTCTTTGGCGAGTTTGTCGAAGGTCGCAGCTTACTGTTGAACGGTGTGGAGAAGATCACTGGCTGCATGGCCGCAGAGACTCCCATGCGCATCTCCATCACGCCTCGAGCATCGGTCCGCGACCTCCTCCGTCATTCCCAGGAGCAATACGTCGCGCGGATTCCATACGAGACCTGCGAGCTGGAGGACATCATCCCACACACCTCCTGGCCCAGCGGCACAGAGTTTAGCCATATCCTGGTCATCGAGAAAACGCAATTGGTTCCTCCTCTTGTTCTAGATGGGCGCCCGTGCCAGCACAAGTGGGCCTTCCACGGGCGACTGGAGGACGTCCACGTCCAATTGATTCCGGGTGCGGATACTTTGCACGTTGGAATGTCTGGTCCGGAGATCCGGCTGTCCAAGAGAATAGCCACCGAACTGGTTGAGAAGCTGGCGGCGACAATAAGGCAGTTCAATGACCGGCCTGAAGCCTTGTTAGATGAGATTCAATGTGAGACGGGGACCGAAATTGTTTTGTAGTAATGGGAGTAGTGTTGTGTTTGTCATCTTGTCAGCCTAGTAGGGATATCTATCCAAACAGACGCCTCTTGCAAACCGTCAAAGCATTAGGGGTCATCAGCACCTGTGGAAGGAAACAAGCAGGCAATACTACAAGGTACCTCAGGCAGTAGGCACTACCCAGTACCCAAAGGCCTAGTAATTTAACTAGAATCGTGCATTTCTGTATACAACAAGGAATACTACCTTCTAATACTAGATTAGTATAACAAAGTTAGTAAGATATGGTGTGGTTATGGACAGGGCTATACTGTTGAGGTGGAGATATATAAGAACAGCATGGCGGTGTTATAAAAATCATACTGATAGAACTCTTTCCAATCTACAAATGTGCGTCCATGCATGCTTCTTGAGAATAGTTAATTTAGTATTTCAGTAATACTGCTATTTCATGAGGAAGGGTTGTGTTGAACACCTTTTAGTTGGGTAGTTTTATGGCAGACAGGTTGGATCAGTGGGCTGACCCTACACTAAATACTGTAATCATCCTTTCTTTCTTACGAGCTGATGTCTTCCATTGCAAGAGCCTGTGAAGCAGAGTCGGTAAGGGATTCTGGCCGAGGACAATCCAGATCGTCGTACGGGGGTTTTGTCAGCACAGAGCCAAAAGACAGCCATAAGAGGCAACTGTGAATTCGAATTTCGGATTGGGTGGAAACATGTGGGTGAATAAGCCTTGTTTAATCCATTAAGAACTCCATGTAGGGCAATTCTCTAAAACTGGGTTCTGCTAGCATACTTGATAGCTTTGGGAAGAGAGACCTCCATGGCATACTACGAAGGGAAGGCAACGAAAGTCAAGAAAGAACCACGATCCTCAGCTCATCAATGGGATTGGATCCATCAGTTGGGGACGTAAGTATCCTCAATCCGATAGGCTCCATCCGAAGGAATATTCTTAGGAATGTACTCGCCTTCACCACGGACAGCCCGTACCACCGTGTCGAAGACCCGATAGGTATACTCCCGGCAGTCATGGCCAAGGATCCATTCAGGATTAGGAAACGCAAAAATGCTCGGGTCCTTTGCGACGGCTTCCCAGTCCGGCCAGAACAAGGCTTCCTGTAACGTAGAACTGCCCAGCTGGATCACCGTGGCGCGCGGATACCTGTGAGTATTCACCTCAATTAGCACGTTTTTCTCCGAGTCAGGTTGGTCAGATATACCGGATCTTCTCCGCCACGCGCAATGCTACAGGAACGTTCTCCTTTCCCGCCAATTCTAGGGCAGTGGCGACGACCACCCCGTCCTCGATTGCCTGACTTCCCCCCTGACCGACGACGGGAAGGTATGGATGAGCGGCATCACCGATGAGCATCAAGCGACCCCCGGAGGACACCCAGCTTTCCAGTGGCGGGCGATAGATGAGCGGGTGGTCCACAAGCTTCTCGGGTAAAGTATGGCGAATGACCGAGGAGGGTCGAAGGTGGCCAGGCCAAGGGCGAAGAGTTGCCAGCGCGTCGCCAATGCTCGCTCGGCCTCCCGCCCAACTTTCGTGAGCATTGAAGTGATCCTGGGATGATACGGACAACTGTCAGTGATCCTAATCCAACCATCGGAAAGAACAGCACGAAGATCTGGTATCCTCTGGAGACAGCAGTACCTTGTGTATGAGGACCCAGGCAAGCTCCTTTCCCCTCTTCAACGTTGTGATTGCCAAGTTGATCCCATCGCCGAACCACACATACACCTGATCTTTCTCCTGCGTGCCCTGAAGCACCCAGCTCGCCTCGGGGTCTTTCGCGATCTGCTCCGTGGTTAGATGAGCACGGAATGCGGCCCACCCGGAGTGCTGCTCGGTGTCCTTCTGCCCAGTCAGCCAAACCCTGGCCGCACTGTGGACGCCGTCAGCGCAGATGACACAGTCGGCGGACAGGGTTTCACAGTCATTCACAATGACTCCTGCCTGGCCGCCATCTTCCCAGTACTTGGTGACTCGGGATCCCAGTCGAATGTCAATCCCCAGCTTCCTCGCATGCTCGTATAGAATGCTGATCAACCTCCCCCGGTTGACCATCCACGCTTTCCCTCTCCCTGCCAGTTCATGTCGCACAATGAATCGATCGTGATGATCGAGCATATCAGCGTGCGTCGCATTCGACAAGTGTGGCGCAATTTCCTCAAATAGCAGCTCGCCCCAGCCATTGATCACGCGGACCGCATTGGGCCCGATGACAATTCCATCACCCGCTGTATCCAACAATTTCATGAGTGAGTCGTACGTACGCAAGACAGCGAGAGTGAAGGGCGCACCTTACCATCTTGCTTCAGCTTCGTCACCTTCTCCAAGAGGATTACCGAATGTCCTCTTCGATGGCTTTCGATTGCGGTGGCTAGGCCTCCAAAGCCAAGTCCGACGACGATTATTTTGATGCCCGTCGGGGCCGGCAGAATCGGTGGAGCGGCGTCAATTGTCATCGGAGGGGAATAGAATGTAACTGGGTCTATCTCGTGGAGAAGGATGTTTCTCGAGAAGAGTTCAGTTCAGCCCTCCTCTGACCATGTTAAGGGACGAGAAACCTGCAGCAAATGCTGTTGTCACCATTTCCATTATGAATGTCTACCTGTTCATGAGTAAATTGGATGCAAGGGGGCGCCATCCAGGAATGTCTGGGCGCAATCTTGGGCACACTCGAAGGTGCATGTCCGATTGACTATGTCCCCATTCGTTGAAACTGGCAAATTGATGTATCCACTTGAAGAGAGCGCTGACACGCTATCTGACAATGAATTCCATTATTATTCGAGTTCCATTCCTGTGATCTACTGGCATACCGGCCTTTCATGAATGCAAGGGATAAGAGATATTGCTTTGTGGCTTGGCTGGGCAGCCCGATTTTGCATTCTTTCCCAAAGGAGTGCCTTATATTAGAGGGTAGTCTCCTTACTCCAGGCGTCTTCATCTTTTGAACTTCCTGCAGCTTAGGCCTTCTGTCAGCATGCAGTACAACCCATTGTTTGCCCTGGCATTGGTCCCTTTTGTGATATCAAATTTTCTTACAGAAGCGACGAGCAACATCGGGAGCGATGACAATAATCTCATCGCCATCTTTCGTCCTGTCTTGACGCCAGGTGCGCAGATCTTTCTCCTGTCCGACAGTGACTACGACAACAATGTGATGCCTCGATGGTCAACGTTCAAGGACCCGTCCTACGTCGCCACTATTAAACCGGCGACCGAGGAAGATGTACAAGCAATTGTAAGCACCGTTCACCGGAGAAACTAGACAGAGATCACTTATGCTGAGAGACAATATCAGGTTTCAACCGCTACGTCTCACAATATCACCTTTTTCGCAACGGGTGGCGGACATGGCGTAAAGTTGGACTTCGATAATGTACAAAATGCCGTAAATATCGAACTGAGCAATCTCAAGTCTGTCGACTTGGATCTTGAGAACGATTTGGTCACCATCGGACCCGGAGTGGAAAATTCTCTGCTTTACGACCTTCTGTCCTCCGTCGGAAAAGAGACAGGTAGACGCAATCCCTTGGCCCTCTTGCCAGCATGTATAAGCATGTACAGCTCACTAACATGGATGGTTAGCACTGACGACCGAGCGCTGCATTAACACAATTGGCCCAACGCTCGGGGGAGGGTTGGGCGCTCTGTATGGACTTCGTGGTCCGCTGGTAGACTCGCTCGTGTCCGCTCGCCTGGTAACAGCTTCCGGAGACGTGGTGACTGTCTCCAGTAGCGAGAATCGCGACCTTTTCTGGGCGATCCGTGGTGCTGGTGCAAACTTTGGTATCGTCACATCTGCCACCTACAAGATATACGACCAGACCAATGGTGGAATGGGTGTGTCCGCCGAGTTCGCCTTCTCGCCGGCCGCTAATCGCTCGTTATTTGACCTGATGGAATCCATGAATGACAAGTATCCCCCAGAGCTGGCCGGGGGCATTGCAGTCAGCTATAATCATACCACCAGCGAGGTAACGATCCTTTCAGGCGTCTCTTCGGCTTGTTTTGTTCTCAACGTGTGGCTGATATGCAGATAGCCCACTATCGAATGGAATTTCCAGTTCACGGGGTCCAACGAAGCTGCTCAGCCGTGGCTTGACAAGTTACAGGCCCTGGGCCCGATCAAGACGAATATCCGGAACGTCCCATGGCATCGCCGGGATGAACCTGATTCGCCGTACTGCGCGAGAGGGGACCACCGTATGATCTACAACCTGAACCTCAAAAGAACAGACGCAACCACCCTGCAGTTCTACTTTGAAAGCGTCGCCGACTTTTCCGCCGAAAATCCCTGGTTTGAATGTGTCTTGATGTTCGAGCGGCAGGCTACCGACGCCGCGCTGGCAGTGCCGATACGCGAGAGGGGAGTAGGGCCATGGCGCGACAGCAAAATCAATGCGTAAGTCTATATATTGCATATCTCATTTAGGTCCACCAGTTCATCAGGGAAGCAATGGCTTCTTCTCTGCGTGGAGCATCGTTGGCTTGTTCCTTCAACTAAAGTCTTCTATCACCACAGGAACTTTGTCGTGAAGATTCCCTCCCAGGAGTATGATGAGGCTGTTGATGCCTTCCTACGGCCGACCAGAGAGCAGTTCCAGGCAACCATGGGCTTCGACACTCTACGTGTGTACGTCAACGAGGCTTTGGGTGACGAAGGTCCTGCTGCATGGTATGGGCAGCACAACCTCCCGAGACTTGTTGCGCTGAAACAACGATGGGATCCCAACAATCAGTTTGGAGCCGGGGCTCCCATTCCGCTGAGTCTCTAGCACGGAGTATGAATCGTATATATATATCCACCAAGAATTTGTCATAGATTAACGGGACAGTTGGCGCTATAATCCCTGGCAGATTAGTGACAGCAACGCCCTTTCTACGCCAGCTTCCCAGGCCCTACATAGCTACTCATTCAACAAGGAAACTTTCCGACTTGGAGCACACCATTCTACGCTTTTATCTCGTTTTTCCTGAGGTAGAATACTCTTTCCTTCTCAAACCCTCTCATGTGGCTGCAAGTCTTACTAGTTTACCAATAAACCAATAATTATTAGCATCATGCATTCTGAGAACAGGACATGCTGAGCAACTGTGATGAACATATAATTCTATGCATCAAGATATGCACCTCCCTTCACTATTTCATACTTACCATGCGCAGGGAATCCTTGCTTACAAGGATGTCTTAATGTGTAATGGGCCAGGCCACAGCTACTCCAGCAGTCCGGCATGAGATCGGCAACTAGTAGATAGATAATTGCTTTAGCTCTCAGTCTGTCTGCTCTGGAAGGCAAGGGTAAAGGAATAATAGTCACATTCCTTCCTAAGCAATTAATTTCACCTTTCACTAATGCATGGTTACTTCACTGAATAACCCAATTAAAGGGGAAAGAATGTCACTTTATTTCATGCATAACTGAGACAGTAGTTTCTTGTTAGGCCTTCACTCAGCTCATTAGGTAGCAGTGCATAGGAGCCTTTTATTAAATGTTCATAGGAATTTATATGTTGCCTTGCTGCTTTATTTACTGATTTATGAAAATTCCATACTTAATAGTGAAGAATTAGTTCCTCTTTCTAAATATCCATCTTCATGTAATAAAGGTATATCATATGCCACCTGTAGCTGATATTACATCTTAGCCCTAACTATATACGTGGTTAGTAGGATAGGCTCTTAATTAAATGAAGCGCTACTTATATACATAATGTTGTATATTTAATGATTACTACATTTAGGATTAACAGATTGCTCAGGACCCTAGCGCCACAGGAGCTCACCACTAGATGTTTACATACCATCAGAAACTTGTGGCCTATACAATACAAGGAATAAGGTGGTAGAGCCAGGTGTAAGTCCCCCCCTAACCAATGGTAGAGAGTTCTCCAGAAGGCATTGCTAGTAAACAAGGCGAATCAGTGTAGTTACTGTAGTTCCAGGCATTCACAAACATGGTCTAAAATGCTTCCAGAGAATGATCAAAATTGGTGATTAATATCTAGTCGCTATAAAGGTACTATTGGCTATCCGCATTCAAATCGGACAAGATCATAATCCATGACTCAATTCAAGACCTTCCCCTAGGCTGATATCATATCATCGAATAATTCAGTCAGCTGGCACTCTGGCGAAGCCGAGAAGCGCTCAATCAAGTCGCAGAGCCGTGCACACAAAGCTTTTGCCCGGACCTCGGATAAGACCCGGGTGTTTGCGCATACTTGGATCTCCAGTCTGTCCGGGTGAGGTTCGGAAAAGACCCAAACTTCCTGTAAGGGTTCGAACTGCGCGAACTTGGAGTAGCGCACCTGGAGACCGTCCAAGGGGATGTTGTGGCTCAGCTCGATATTCTGATGTTGGACAATGAAGCTGAGCTGGGTATCCGCGGGCCAGGAGGTGGAATTCTTGAAGATATCTTGGAGCTCAAGGTGTTCGTGCGGCAGCGCTCGGGTGTACTGCTCCTGCACGTGGGAGAGCAGATCCAGGACGGTCCACGAGGGCTGCAGGGTTATCCGCAACGGTATGAAGTTGAGGCAGCATCCCAGTAGCGCTTCGATATTGTCGAGAGCCAGGTTCCGGCCGTTCACGGTGTGCCCAAAGACAACGTCGTTTTGGGATAGGAGCTGACATAGGTGGAATGCGCACGCAGCCTTGACGAGGGAGGCCATTGTGATGCCCGCGGGTAGACTGGGGGTCTTCATGCTCTGGAAGGTCCACTGAGTCTTGTGGTCTGCGTCCTCGCAGCGCGTTGGGCGGAATTGAACGGGCATGGATGAACCTTGGAGGTATTCTCTCCAGAATTGAAACGAGGGACTCTGGTCTTGCGAGGTACGATAGTAAATGTAGTCAGCAAAGCCGGTGGTCGGTGGCAGCGGGGTCTGGTTGTATATGGCGGCAATATCACCGAAAAGACGTGGAATAGATACGCCATCCCATTGTGCATGGGAGATTTGGATCGTAAAAACATGCTCCTCCTTTGAGCGGGATACGAGAGTGAACTTGACAGGTAGTCTCCCCATTACATCTAACGCTGCCAGATCTGTCTGCCAGAGCGACTTGCAGAACTCTAGGGGATCTCGATCGGTAGTATAATTGCTGAAGGGGGCTTCAAAATCCTCCAGAACCATCTGTATCAAGCGGCCCTGATGTTGTTGGAACTTTGTGCGGAGAATACTGTGTCGAGACATGATCGTTTCACAAGTCTCCCGAAGCCGGTCTCGATTAAGAGGACCGCTGATAGAGAAGTTGTAGGAGTGGAAGGTACCTCGGTCAATGAAAAACTTCTGGGCTTGAGTACCCGGTAGTAAATCAACCAGTGCGGATCTGGGAGGGATGAGACCCTGCTTGGTCAACGCCATGTGCAAGTCCTTGGGCCTGTCTACTGGGCTCAAGGAGAATGGCTGATGGGAGGTCGAGGAGTCATCGAGAGCCTTGGGGACAGCCACCTTGGCCAGATCTGACAATACAGGATGAGCAAAGATATCCGCGACACTCAACGCCATACCGGCAGCGCGACAGAAGGCGGCGGCTTTCATAGCATCGATGGAGTCACCACCGCTGAGAAGAAAATTATCGTCGGCGCCGATACTGTCCACTGGAACCTTGAGGACGTTAGCCCAGATTTCGGCCAGCTTACGCTCTTCCTCGGTCGATGGAGCTCGCGTAGAACCGTGACCAGCATCAATCGGCGCTTTATATGCCTGTAGTTCTATTAAAGACATAGAAGCGACGACATCCCGGAGGCGGTTCCTGTCAACCTTGTCTGAATGAGTTCGAGGAATTCGGGTCAGCGGTAAGGAAATGGACGGCACCATGAAATTCGGCACCGTCTGGCGAAGCCTGCTCTCTGCCGCAGTTGCGCTCTTCACGAATTCCACTGATGGTTCTGCGATGAGCTTGCTGCCGTTTTCTGCAGCACTGCACGCCGCTGTCTCTGCATTTTGCAGAATCATGGCGACCAAGTGCGATTTGCTTGCCCCAGCAGGAAGTATCACCTCTGCCACCACATCCAGGGCCCCAAGGAAACAATGCTGTACGTTGGCCTCGACCTCCCCGAGCTCTAAGCGTTGGCCACGCACTTTGACCTGTCGATCCTTGCGCCCAAGTATGTTGAGAGACCCATCGGCCGTTGCCCGCACCAGGTCGCCCGTCTTGTATAGACGGGAATTCGAGTGTCCGCGAAGGGTACGTAGCCAAGCTGGAGGATCGATGAACACTTCCGCTGTCTTTTGGGCGTTGTTGATGTAGCCTCGTCCCACGATGGGGCCTTCAATCACCAATTCCCCAACAGCACCGTTCGGGACTAACTTGTTGTGGTCTTGCGGGTCTACCACCCAAGCAACAGATCCCACAGGATACCCAATATTCTGCGGGTCGCTATCCTGAAGGACGGAGGACTGGACGAGCGATAATGCGGAACACTCGGCTGGGCCGTACCCATTCATGAGACACACATGTTGTGCCCAGTAGGACACATCCGTTTCCTGCATGCATTCTCCAGCTAGGGATAAGCTTGTGATGGTGTTCAAGTCCTCGTGTCGGAATAAGCGAGCCACGGAAGGAATGAGCATGGCGTGGTTCGCTTGGAGGGCAGAGGTGGCTTCGCCCAGATTGTTCTTCCGTTGAGACTCCGAAATCACACAGATGCAACCACCAGCGATGAGCACACTGAGCTGTTCAACGATGCTAATATCAAAAGCGTATGACGAGAACTGTAGGACTCGGGACTGGGGAGTAAGATTGTACGCTCGAATATGATCTAGGGCACCGGAGCAGTACGACCGATGCTCGATGACAACCCCTTTGGGCTTTCCGGTGGAGCCAGATGTAAACACGACATACAGGGCATCGCCTGGCCGAACCTTGGGCATGGTAATAGTATGCGGTGTATATTTAAGCGGCCAGTGGTGACGATCCTCACCCACGACCACCACCTTGGAGGCGAGTTCCATGCTCATCGCTTCGTGCGTTGTGGAAGACACTACCAATCTGCAATCGACATCGGCACAGATTTCCTTGAGGTGCTGAAGCGGGTACGAGGTGTCTAGAAGAAGAAAAGCACCACCGGCTTTCATCACACCCATCATGGCAATCGGGGTCCACCGGGTCTTTTCGAAGCAAAGAGGAACCACGACATTAGGGCCAACGCCTTGGGCGGCTAGATGGGCCGCAAGCCGCGAGGACAACCCGTCCAACTCCCCATACGTAAACCCTCCGTCCCAAGCATTGACAGCAGGGGCGTGTGGGCGCTGGACACAGTGCTTCTGGATGAGCTCATGTACGCACGATTCCACTGGATCGGGGACCAGTTTATTCCGGGTCCAAATGATCGCCTTGTCATGGTCACTGAACACATCGATGGAAGGCATTCGAGCTTCAGCGTTCTCTAATACGGAGCACATCGCCTTTTCAAATGTAGCAAGGACCGTTGAGGCCTGGTCTGTAGTAAGAGTGGACGATTTATACCTCAGATGGAGCACCATTTCGCCGTCTCTTGGAGTGAGAGTAATTACCATATCATCCTGGGCAAGTTAGAGTCAGGATATCAAGTCATGGGTGGCAAACCTACCTCTGTCCCGTCCTCCATGGCGACCGTGGTGAATTCTAGGCTCCTCTTGGCCTCTTCTTGTGACACCACATCCGTTTGAACGGCAACCGATGTGTTGAAGAGTACGCCGCTTGTGACTCCGGCCAGGCGATGAATATCAGACAGAGGGAACGACTGATGGGGTAGGCTCTGCAGGTATTCATCCTGAAGCTTGCCAACGGCCTCCTTGACTGTCCACCTCTCGCTCAGATGCACACGGCATGGAAGAGGATTGAAGACAGGGCCAGCAGTACCGGCAATCCCGTCAATCGGAAGATCGCGACCTGATTTCACATAGCCAAAGCACACACTATCGGATCTGGTAAAGCTGCGAAGCACCATTGCCCAAGCGAGCCCTGCCACATTCCACGTAGTGACACTGTGTGTGCGACAGAACTCGTCCAGTCTTCTTCTGTCCTGGAGCGTCCTGTATAGATTGCCCCATTCGTTGGCATTGGGTGAATTAGTGTGGTTCAGCGTTGGAAATTCACATGGTTCGACACCTTCGAGGTACCCTTGCCAGTACTGTGTCGCACTCTCCGAGTCCTGCCGGTAGATGTAAGAGATATAATCACTGTACAAAGGTGCTTGGCCTAAGGGTAGACGCTCATCGTATGCCAGTGAGAGATCTCGTTGGATGATGGTTAGCGTGGTCCGATCCATGATAACATGGCTCAAGTCAAGACGGCAGAGGATCTCTCCATTGTCCATCTCACAGACTCGCATTGTGTGCTGACACTGCCCCTTCGACCACCTCGTTTGCCCTGGTTTGGATGTCGACTCGACCGTCTCAGGATCCGAGGCCTTGGTGAGCACGACTTCTGGTGAGACATTTTGCAACACAACTTGATCCATGTAGGATTCTGGCCACGGGCTATCCACGAACACAGTGCGCAGGATCGCGTGCCGCTTGACTACTTCGCGCCACGCGGCCTCGAGACGTGAGACATCTGGCCGGGGATCGGTGCGTGGTCGAATCCTCCAGGTCACGCTGGCACTGTAGTTGTGCGCGGCTTTAGCCTGGGCGATCAGCATGCCGCGCTGGCTGGGTGAGCAGGGGTAGATGTCCTCGACGTTCTCAATCGACACGCCGGCGGTAGGGAGGGTCACATCAAGGAGTTCCTGGAGCGTGGGATACGTTAATGGCAGAAGAGGAAAGTCTGACAAGGTATGGCTAGTCTTGACTGCAATCAAAGTATTACATTCTTCGATGAGCGTTTGACGACACGACTCGATCCACTTTTGGATCTCGCTTTGATGCTTCATGAACCGGTTGTACATGAATTGGAACTGCAAGCGGCCTCGCACAACGGAGGCAAACACCTCGAAGATGCCAAACCGCTGTATATTGTCGCCTGCATCCAGTGATCCCTGATACTCGGGCATCTCTGGAATAAAGAACGCGTCCGCTTGCTCAAACTGTTGGTACTCTCCTGCATAGTTAAAGACTAACTCGACAGGATGGGGATGGTGGAACGCTTGCCGGCCCTGGGAATTCAGATAGCGAGACGCAAAGTAGGCCCATCCGTTAGAAGGAACCGCCCGGCGAGCATCTTTGACGCGTCGCACAACTTCCAGGAAACTATGGCTCTGCTGCAGCTCAGCTACAACTGGCCACATGGTCGTAAACCAGCCAACTGTCTGTGACAGGTCAATGGCCGGGTCCCATGGCTCTCTTCCATGACCCTCGCTAAAACTGAGCGGTGCCGTGCGATGCGGGAAAACTTTGAGAAACGAGTAGAGAAGAGCAGCATGCAGAATTTCGACGGGCCTGGTGGTGAAGGCAGCATTCGCGGCCCCCAAAAGCTGCCTGGTGGTGTGCTCGTCGAGGGTGAACGCTTGGTGCTGGCTATCGCGGACAAGATTGGGTTGTCCAACAAGGCCCCAGAAGACTGTCGGATCCTTATGGTAGTCGTCGGGGAGACTCACAGGAAAAGCGCGCTGGGGAGATAGATATTGCTCACTGTACTCCGCCTGCAGTCGGCACCATGTTTGAAAGGCGATCGAATGGTTGGCCATGGGATTTCCTCCCTTGAGCATAGCTTCGAGGTCGGCAAGGATGATACGCCACGAGACTAGATCCACCACTAAATGATGGATTACAACGGAGAGGTACTGCGCCCTGTCCCCCACGTCAATCAGATCGACCGCAGTCAGTGGTCCCTTCTCGATACTGAGTGAATGTGCACTGGATGAGACAATATCCTCCAGCTTCGACCGAGATTCTAGTCGATGAGCACGGTAGCGGCAGGATGCTTCAACCTTGGAAGTGATTGCTTGGCGCCAGCTTCCATCTTGCTGCTTCGCAAACCGAGCGCGGAGCATGGGATGTTTCGACAGGAGGGCACGGAGGGCAAGTTGCAGCTGGCTCGTGGTGACCGGCTGTGATACACGAAGCAGAAAAATCTGGCTGAATCGGTCCAAGCCATTGGACTGCCGGTGAAAGAACATCTGTTGGATCGGGGAGAGGGCAAACCACACATCCTCTTCTTCGCTCATGTGCACGACTGCCCGCGACAATGAATCCTCATGGAGTATAATTTGGGAGATGGTCTTTAGGCGCAGGATCCTATCCATCGTCACGGCGAGACCCTTCGACCGTGCCTGGGCGACTACCTGCATGGCCGTGATGGAGTCGCCTCCTAGTTGATAGAAGCTATCATCCACACCAATCTCGGCTAGAGGCAAATTCAATACCTGTGCCCAGATTACCTGCATCTCTCGCTCCGCTTCTGATGTGGGTTCTCGTTTCGTACCCCTTCCGATGGCGCCGTACGCCGCCAGCTGCTCTCGTGTGCAGGCCGTGGCTATACTGGACAACCGGCGGCGATCAGTCTTGCCAGATGCATTTTGCGGCATAACATGAAGAGGCAGAAAGATCTCCGGAACCATAAATGCGGGAATGGCGTCGGCCAACCGGGCCTGTGCCGCAGCGACTTGCCCAATGAACTCCTGGGTTGGCGCCGCTAAGACGCCGTCAGTGCCATTGCCATGCTCCTTCGTAACGACAAAGGCCACGAGAGTTTGCTTAGCAGGAGCGAAGCTGATCATCTCGACGGCGACTTCGACAGCCTGGGGCCAGCATCGATAGATGTGTTTCTCGACTTCACCTAACTCAATACGCTGGCCCCGTAGCTTGACTTGACTGTCCCGACGGCCGATATAATGGAAGGAGCCGTCCGCGTTGTATCGTACCAAATCACCAGTCTTGTACAGTCGCCCATGGGGCTGCCCAGGCCGAATATCCCTTATCCAGGCGGGTAGCGGGATAAATGCGGCGGCTGTCTTGCCTGGCTCGTTGAGATAGCCGCGAGCGAGGGTGGGCCCTTCGACCAGAAGTTCTCCCACGGCGCCAATCGGCAGCAGAATCTCATGGTTCTCAGGATGCACCACCCAGCAGACACCTGCCAACGGCAATCCAATGTTTTTTGGGTCAGAGGCGGATGTCACTGCCGCCTGGATTGTGGTAGACACCGCGCACTCCGCGGGCCCGTATCCATTCATCACCTTACATTTTCCGTTACCCGCCCAGTCGGCAACGTCAGAAGGTGTCATGGACTCTCCCACGCTCACCAAGATCTTTGTAAACTCAGGATTACTCCTTAAGAGATGGCGTGCCACAGACGGAGTGAGATGGGCATGAGTGAGCTTGAACTGCTTCGCAGCTTCCACCAACTCATTCCGACGTTGAAAGTCTGAGGGCACACAAACACACGCACCTGCCATCAGAGCGCTGAGCGTCTCCATTATACTGCCGTCGAAAGAATAGCCGGCAAATTGCAGCATTCTAGATTCGCTGTTGACATGGGTGGTTTTGTTCAGCGCCAGTGCGCTGGAGCAAAATGATCGATGTTCAATTACCACCCCCTTGGGTGTCCCAGTGGAGCCCGAGGTGAAGGCAACATATAACGCGTTTTCTGGCCTGACAGTAGCCGGTACCGGTCTCACTGGTCTATAAGCCCAGCGGCGGGAGTTTTGTAGACTCAATATAATGGGATGGGATGCAAGCCTGTCAGCCAGATCGCGATTCTCCTCAGATGTCAAGATCACAGCCGGGCTGATCTGGCGGCAGATACTCTGCAATCTTTGTTCCGGTTGAGACGGGTCTAGAAGGGCAAATGCACCGCCAGCCTTGCTGATCCCCAGCATGGCGACGGTGGTCCAGTATGACTTCTCCATTAAGACGGGCACGACGACTTCAGATTTCACCCCTTGGGTGGCCAGGTGTACGGCTAGGCGATCAGACAGCTCGTCCAGTCTTGCGTACGTCAACTTGCCATCCCAAGCCCACACGGCGGTGGCAGTAGGACGATCGGTCCGGCGCTGCTGTATAATTTCATGCACACATTGGTTACAGCCGGGGGGCACGCTGCCGTTCCATTGGCGCAGTAACTGCATATCCCCAGGACTGACCACTGGAATATCCGCTAAACTAGCATCGGAATGTGCCAGAAGGTATTGCAGGGTGTGCTTGAAGTGGCAAACGATTCGCTCCATCATAGAGACCTGGATGACTTTTGGATCGAACTCTGCCCTCACATCCATCTGACTCGATCCCACCAGCTGACAGATCATCGAGAGCGCGTACGCCGCGAAGCCACCCTCTGCGGCTGCACCGGCCTCGCACATTGTCCATAGGCTTCGGTTCTCGTCACCCCAGGCCGGCTGTACGACCAGCTGGCTCTGGAAGTTGCAAGCTTCTTCCGCCTCTTGGCTCAGCTTCCGAATCTGTCGGAGACCCAATTGCTCAAACGGGATCATGTCCATCGACTGGTCCTGGATGGCTTTCAGTGCTTCCAGAACGGTATGGTTTTCTTTCAGCTGCACCCGCAGAGGAACTGTGGCTATAACGGGACCGATCATGCGTTCGATGTTGGGCACCGGGGCGGCACGTCCAGAAATCGTGACACCGAAAACCACATCTACGGAGCATGTATAGTGACTTATCACCAAAGCCCATGCTAGCCTAGTTGCATTAGATAGTGTGTGGCCTCCCGGAACCGCGTCCTGTAATTCGATTGATAGATCAATCATCTCCGTGGGCGTTGGCGTATATTCCGGGGACGGGAGAGAAGGAAACACCTCCGCCTCCACCCCTACAAACTGGGACCTCCAGTACTCATCTGCTCCCTGGAGCTGGTTGATATACTGCAAGAACGGGCTCATGGTGTTCGTGGTCAATTTTTGGCCTGCGTAGGCGGCCTCAACGCGGTCCATCAACAACCCGGCAGACCAACGATCACAGACAGAGTGGTGCATGGTCAGAACGAAAAAGGTGGACAACGACCCATTTGAGCCACGGACGAGAGTTGCGTGCGTCAAGGGCTTTCCAAGCAGTATGCTTCGGTCCTGGCATTCGTGGACGTACTGATCCCAGTGCTGCCCATCACCATCCCACTGAAACTTCTCTTGGATGACAACCTGGTACATCCGACCATCAGAGGCTGACATGATTCTGGTACGGAGGATTGGAGTTGACTCGACAGTGATCTCCCACGCTTTGCGGAAGCGATCAGGATCGACATGTCCCTGCAGACGGTAAACAAAACGAGCAATGTAGCTCCCCGCCTTCGCTGCTGACAGTGTCATCATCCCTTCCTGCAGTGGCGTGCAGGGATAGATATCCTGGATCATGCTGCTTTCAACCTGGCATATCCGAGCTGCAATTGAGAGGAGACCAGGCTCTGAACCGCGATCCAGCAAAGAAAAGGGCTGAATATGTCGTGAGACCCCTGAACTGGCCATCTCTGTCAAACGAGCTAAATCACCGAGTCGTGGCGAGCGAAAAACATCCTTCACCGTGAAACGGAGCCCGACGGCTTTCGCCAGACTCACCATTTTCATTGCACTCACCGAGTCCCCACCAAGCGAGAAGAAATTGTGGTTCATGCCGACCATCTCCGGCGCCAGATGTAAAAGTTCCACTACCAGCTGGTGGATCAGCGCCTCATTCTGCGTATTCGGCTGGAGGACACTGGTTTCAAGCCCTGCTAAGGTCACCAGCTCATCGTGCCGCAGCGCCTCAGCCGCTTCCCGCAGCTTCTGCCGGGCAATCTTGCCTGTGACCGTGAGGGGCATCTCGTTGAGCTGCAGAAATAGCCGCGGGATCATGTAATCCGGAAGCTTCTCTTCCAAGGTCGAAGTCAGCTGTCGGACTGCGGATGCGAAGTGTCCATCCGGTACCGCAAACAACGGTCGGGAACCGTGCCCTCCATTGCTGGAACCATCATGCCGTGAAGGAAGAACGAAGGCAACTAGGATGGCCGCACCGTCTCCGTCTGCGGGAACGATGGCATCAAGCACCACGTTGCGGATCGTGCAGCCAGCTTGCGCAATATGATATTCCGGCTCAGCCAAGTCTATCCGTTGCCCACGGATCTTGACCTGCCGGTCTTTTCGACTAACATATCGCAGCATCCCGCTCGAATCATAGTAGGCAAGGTCACCAGTGGTATAGAACTGCTTGCCGTCGGCTTGTCCGTACTGTGCCCGCCAGCGCGGCGGCGGGATAAAGCTTGCCGCCGTCTTCTCGGCGTTATGCAAGTAGCCCTGAGCGAGACTTGGCCCTTCCACAACCAGTTCCGCAACGGCACCAATGGGGGCAAGCTGGTTCGGGTTACCCGGTTCGGTGAGCCAACATCGAGCATTGGCAGGCGTCCCAATGATGCCGATGTCCCCGATAGACCTGATCTGCGGCGACACGCAGCAGATTCCTGCCCATTCTGTGAACCCATACGCTTGGAACAAGCGCGTACGCTCAGCCCAAAGGGATATTTGGGCTTTTTTTAGTGGCTCTCCAGCGACAATAATGGTCTGTAAATCCGGCACCGCATCCGGCTCCAGAGTGGCGAGTACGGTAGGGGTCATGATGGACCAGTCTACGCCCATGGATCGGATCGCATCGGCTAGATGGCTCACGCGGTCTGAGTCGGACGGAAGACACACAGTACCTCCTGCTGCGAGTGTGCACCAGACTTCAATCAGAGACACCCCGAAACTGAAGGATGCGAACTGCAGCACCCGGTTTGTCGGTCCGAGATGTAGTGCGTGGCAATGGGTCGCGACGCTGGCCAGGGCTGCGTGATCTACCACGCATCCCTTGGGTCCTCCAGTACTTCCAGAAGTGAATAGACAATACGCTGGTTCCTGCGGGTCGGTCTCTGGCAGGAAGCTTTCGTGATGAACGTCCGCCAGCTCCGACACAGTGGTCTCTGAAACAACCAGGATAGTAGTGATAAGACCCTCTGCCAGGCTTTGATTCTGCAGCGATGTAAGCCCCAAGGAGGCATCTAGCTGCCTCGTGATTGATTTGAGTCGATTTGCTGGCTGCGACGGATCCAATGGTACGAAGGCAGCTCCGACCTTGTTGATTGCGAGCATGGCCACAATTGCCCATAAAGATTTGCCAAAGCACACGGGTATCAGATCACCGGGCTTTACACCAGATTTTCGCAGGTGAAACGCCAACCTGAGGGAGAATGTCTCAAGCTGACTGTATGAGAGCGCGCCATCTGGCGCGATGACTGCCGGATGGTGACGTCGCTCCGTGGCTCGCTCACGGATGACTTTGTACATCGTCCGGAAGGTAGGCTGGACTAAAGCAGTGTTATTCCATTTCCCGATCTGGTCCAACTGCGCCCGGCTCGTCAAGGACACCTCATTCAGAGCAATATCTCCCCCCGCCATGGCAAGCTTGACGGCTGCTTCGAAAGAAGACGCCAGATGGGCTGCCTGTCCATCGGTCAGGACGGTTGATTTATATGCAAGAAAGCACTTTCGCCAATTGGAGTCAAAATCGAGTTCTAGGACTAACATCACATTGCAAGCCTTTACCCTGTTTAGTCAGTCTTTCGGTCGACATCATCGGTAGCCACCAGTCGGGGTGCGCACCTCTTCGTTTGTTTTGAGCAGTTGAATGGGAAGACGGGTCTTCCTCAGGCAGTCCTGCGAGTTTCCGCGGCATAGCACAATACCAGTATCAAAGTAAGAGTATCGCGTTGGATCTGCATCCGAAATCGACCAAGTGTCCTCTTGGAACAGCTCGTTCAGCAGTGCGATCCGTCTCCGCGATGCGGCCAGCACTTTCATTCCCTTCTTTAGCCCTGCATCTAGTATATCCTTCTCAGCCGTTGCCGGTATCTCTTTCAATCCCATTTGCACTGTGTCCACCTCGGCAAAGCGCCAGAGAAGGAGGGCCCAAACCGCGGCGACAAAATACCGAGGATGTTCCCCGGCTGCAGGGCACGACTTGATGCCTTTTCCCAGGCTGGGAATCGCCAGCTCTGTGAGTCTCCATTCGTCGACAGGCAGTTTCCCATCGTTCCGTACGGGAAAGAGGCACTTTTCATCACGCAATACGGAACGTCGCTGTATCGCCATTATTTCCTCGTGCGTCGTGGTGTGATTCTTCGCTTCCAAAAGATGTATATGAGCTCGGGACTCGAAGTATGGTCCCACCGGGAGGATCATTGTCATCTCATCTTATAAGTTTACAATCAATCTTACTGATGCAAAAACACCTGCAGTTTCTGCAGCGGGTGAACCTCAAGAATAACATCCCATGTGAGGGCCCCGCGTCAGCATGCATTTCAGAATCGCCGCAAGGTATAGACGAAGAGAAAGACGGCCAGACTTCAAAGACACCAAGGCATACATTGCATGAAGGGCGAACAGACTTGCAAGCCAAAGTAATCAATGCTGACTCATGTTTCAGCCAGCCATACACTATTGGAACAATTCCATTACGTGAAATCCTGGAGTGCGGAAATTCAACATGCACCATTAGCCTCACCGCATCTCGCACCCTTGCGTAATAACCTCTTTTGGATAGCCTCATCTCCTTCCAGAGCGGGTAATTAGCATGCCGGTGCTGTTCCAATTACTCCTCCTGCATATGCAGTCTCCCACCTTTTCGCTGTCTTATGATCTACATCATATGTACTGACATAAGATAGCTACTTGCCTTGATAGACGTCAAACGATGTCAAGTATGTCAGCTGCTAGCTCTTCGCCACTATTTCACCCGAGTAACCTCATCAGTCTCATCCCGACAGGCGATCGACATCTTGTAATATGCTCTAATGCATGTTGAGACCTTGTAATATGCTCCGATGCATGTTCTAGCCACCTACTTGGCAATATGTAGACAAAAGTCACATGCAGGAGCCCCTTGCTTGGAGCAGGATACTCAACCAACCAGTAGCATAAACGAGGATCACACAGTCTCCACTCCGCTATAATACTACATGCAAGTCCCAAAAGCGCACCCTTGGAAGGGCCGTAGCGGTAAGGTCAGCAGCCACTCGTTGACACGCCGTACGCTGATGATTTGGCCCAGCAGAATAAGCATAAAACGGTAGGGGGATTGTGCGAGCCCACTAGCGGTGTAACAGGTTGTTTTTTCTTGTTTATTCGGTCTTCGTGTCCTGTAATTTGAGTACTGAATGTAGCTGCATGCAAAGTGTAGGTCCACGCAACTAAGCCTGAGAATGGTTTCTGTATGGTACTTAAAGAATGAGTAAGGGATCACACCCAATCAATCATTTCAGTACTTATACCAAATCAGCTTAGGAAGCTGAGTATCTACTATACATTCAATCCATGTTCCATAGTCGCTGGCCAGGATCCTGTATGTATAAGTAAGGAGAGCCATATGTGGGGAGTTGATTAATGATTGACAGCTATGCATTTCCTCCCTTTGCAGTAAACAAGTTTAAGAGATAATTTTGTAATGAGAGAGAATGTAGTGTGTCAGGAAGCTATTTGGACATGCATATGGTGGTTATTGCACTACATTGCCAAGCCAATAAATGGAATGATGCATTGGGGTTCAATATCAGTAGGAGTAGCTACCTAAGTAAGTATCTAGTGTATTTTCTAATTAGGATTAGCATCTATAACTGAACCCTAAGCCATGCCTGTAAAAAGCACATACAGACATGCTTCATTACCACAGTAGTACCTATGTTGCAGCACGTCAAAAACCCATAAGGAGGCAGCATCTCTTTGACATTAGCTAAAGGTTTACTGGCACCTTTTTCGGAAATGAGACGGGCTGCTCTCGTCCAGAAATCCGGAAGGCAAAGCCAGCCAGTAGTGTTGGCAGGAGCCTGCGTGGGTGTGAGGATGGTGTACATATGGCAATGAAGGCATGGCAAGAAATTCGCATGGCGGCCAGCATTCTCTGTCCATTCACATAGACAAATCCCAGCTTGATTGTCATTACACTTCGACCTTTAAAGAGACGAAGATGGCAAATCTAGGCAACACCATCCCATTGTCATTTCAATAGACCATGGATCAACCAAGAACAAAAAGAAGTTCCTTTGTAGTGGCTCTCTCTTATGGGCGCCAGCATAACATCCGACGTAGGAGACGCAGAATATCTTCTAGTTCATCAGCTTGGAGTCGTTCTTCCAGAGCATAGAGGCTGCATTCCGGGATGGGGTCTGAGCATTTCCATTTACTTGTTTGCAAGGCTGCACCTCGATGACTTGAGGGAAGAGGCTGTACAAACCATTTTCATCCTAATATTGAAAGCTCCTTTCACTGCGAGCGAGGAGGGTTTCCTCAAATTGCCTGCATCTTGGCAAGATGATACCCAATCATCCGCTTCCATTCAGGGGTTCTGACAGTACCTGCTTCGCGGGCAAACAAGAATAGCTTCTCAAGCCTCAATATAGAATTATTGGTGATCGTGGCTGCAGCTAGGGGGTATTTTATCCTATGATCTGCGGACTAACTTAACACACCTGTGGTGAACCTCTGACTAATATAAATATTAAATGAAATACCACGTTCTATCTGCATTAGTTGTGTTGTCTTCTATCTTGAGAGGGTTAACTAACTCTATGTCTTAGACAGCCCATTATTATGATAACCAAGAAGACCTTATAGGAATTCTAAGGAGGTGTATTTATGATTCTGCTGGCTTAATTCATCAGAAGGCTCTAGTAGTATATCACACCAGAAGCAGGGGTAGCTGATCGTTACTACTAGTTGAGGGAAAGATGATCATATGCACAAGGCAATGCCGCTAGCATAAAGATGAATTCCTGCACCAATAGTACTCGATCCCTGTGCCTTGATCTGTGAGGTGCTGAACAGATGATGACACTCAAACAGGTCTAGATCTTGACTAATGTCAGCGCTGTGATGGGGTAGGGATATAATTTTAATTTCATAGAGGCCGACTTACCACCATCCCAACATTCCAGGCATCAACCTTGTAATCCTAGGTCATGTTCAAAATGACAGAGATCTAGCATAATGTGACCTCGCTGCTGGGTAGTGCCTAGTCGAGCTTCACCCATATCGCGCAGAAAGAGGGTCCCATAAGATATGGGAAGCGATCGCGAGAGATAGACGGTACGATTCGCGAGGGTCTTGCGCTGGACAGGAGCTTCAAATTCTGCTATCTCAAATGTGGACAGTATGGTATCGGCTTTGACATATCATTCGGTTGAAGATCTAGTCAATAGTACCTAGCAATCGGCTAACCCCAGGTCCTGTAGGCTTCTAAATAGAATGGAAGCACGGAGCAGAATAGAAAAGCCAAGGACAGGATTTGCGCCTTGGTTAAGCACCGGTCCATGTTCAATTACTTCTTCACTTTTTCACACACATATGCTCAGGATAATGCTACTAAGGATTTTCATGACGTTCTTCTTCGGGTTGTGGTGAATAGCCTCAACAATACAAGTATACAGGCTAAATTCAAGGAGCTCTTGCGAGTAGGAACCGCCTGCGCATCCAACTCTGGCGAAGAGCTTGTTCGCCAGTGCCTTGGGAGACGTACTTGTCACGGCTATGGTATAAGGTTTGCTAGGGAAGATAGATTCATGGAAATCTCCTGCAAAGATTGTAGGAAAGGGTGTCTGCCATTTTCTACAGACTGGAACAATCCAAAGATCCCGTGATACTTATTGTGAACATTATGATATGGTCTCGTCTGCCTTTACATCTGGTTGAAACAATTTCTAGGAAACTCATATGAATGATAATATCATGCTGAGAGCAACCTTGAGGAGATTCATTGCATCGCTTTCTTTCTTGCTAGAGGGTAACTGAGCGTGGAATACATTCCCTCAATAGATCCTAACCAACTTTAATTGAAGGTATTTAGTGGACCTTGTCGGATCAGAGCAATTGATCTTGAATAGTCTCGAGAGGACGACCTTGGTCTCTCGACTTGACATCTTTGAATGACCAGCGATTGACTACCTCAGTAACTGATTGTGACTCTCATCATTTAAACGACAGCTTCAACTCACTATCACCTCTCCTCATTCTTAACATCTCGCCTCATGATCTTGCGCTAGCACCTGGGCCTGCTATATAAACGTTCTGGTCCTTTCCTTTCCTAAACCATCTTCATTCCTCCAATCATCTACCAGATTTGAGCTCGTAGAGTACTATCTACCAAACACCTCACAAGAGCTTTGTGAACAACACCGCATAACCATCAATCCGCTCACAGAACCTCAAGATGCGTCGCAAGCGTGATGAAAACGAGGAAGCTTTGATTGAAGAGCGTGCACGGAAGAAGATGCTACAGTAAGGACACTGCCATGTGCGCAAAGATACGCATGGACGATCTAACAGACTCACGTATAGGTTTGTAGAGGCCAGACAGTTCTTTGACTTCAAGTTCACAGTCCAGGGTGCACCGTTCTATAAGGAGCAAGTGCTGGAGGACCTCCCTTCCGCCGTCGAAGAATTAGACTGTCCAGTGATCTTCTACGATCTGGTGAACGATTATTACGTCTCTGACTCGGAATTGGGCAAGGCCTTTGTGGCCGCCGTCGCGGATAACGTCCACAACATGGAGGCTTTCAACGAACTCGACAGAATGAAGGAGTTCCTTGTTAAAACGCCTATTTTCGCAGCGGACCTGATCTCTGAGCTGATCGAGAGAAGAATCCGACTCTGCCAGTGTGGCAATTAATGAGCTTGGTTAACTTTCCTGCGCCGGACGTCCACCGTTTTGTTCTGACACATGAACCAAAACGGTAAATTGGAACTGGAGTCTGCCTGTCCTCTCATTCTCGTTTCCAGTATTGGTATTCTAATTGATTTTCGGCAAAAGTACTAGTCAAAGGGCTATCGAGGATATTCATAAAGCTTGACATTATGCAGACCTTGCAAATTCCATATAAACTACATGGCTTCTCCACACTGCTAGAGTCATAACGAACAAGCTAACTAGCACAAACTGCCATCACTGCACGACTGATCACAGTGATAAGTACCAATCCAGTTATCCTCCCCATAGACATCCAACCCCATCATCCACCCATTCAGCACCTGGTGCAAGTAATCCAGATTCTGGGGCACTCCATGCGCCTTACCCTCATCCGAGCAGGGGTAGTCCTGCGTCAAACCTCGGTTCTGGTTCAAACCGCTCCCCTGGGTAAACCACCCGTTGTACGAACCCAGCGCCTGGATCGCGTTCCCTCCGGACGCATCAAGCTGCGACTTGAGATAGTGAGTTCCCGCATCCACGTTATCCTGGATACTATCCGTGCACTGGCCATTCGGGTAGTTGTCGCAGGAGACCTGCATCAGGCCCGGTGTGGGACCACCGGCGTTGGCATTGCAGGAGGACTCCTGCATGGCGATGACGGCGAGGACGACCGGGTTGACGCCGTACTTGGATGCGCTGCTTTGGAAGTAGCCGTCGTACTGGGCGCAGGCGGACCCAATGCCGTTGTAGAAGTCTTGGAGGCTGATGGTGTAGACGTCGTCGATGGAGAGGAAGGGAGGGTTCCAGCCGGAGGAGGTGATGCCTGTGTTGAGCCAGTCCTCGGACCTAGAGTGCTGTTAGCAGGAATGGCTCTAAAGGTAAACGGGGACAACGGATTGT
Source organism: Aspergillus thermomutatus (assembly GCF_002237265.1). NCBI lineage: Eukaryota > Fungi > Ascomycota > Eurotiomycetes > Eurotiales > Aspergillaceae > Aspergillus > Aspergillus thermomutatus. The sequence continues at coordinate 7,355 of NW_020798229.1, read as the reverse complement.
CGTACCCGTTTGGACCAGTGCTTGGGGTGACTTCGTCGGTTGCACCTTGGGCCTTCGGGTTTGTACCGAGGCCTGGGTTGACGGACTGAGCGGTGGCGCCAATAGCGAGGACCAGAGAAGTCAGGGTGATGCTTTTAAGGCCAGCCATTATTGATATTGCTGTTGTTTGTCTGTGCCCTGTGGGGTCGCGGGAGCTGAAAGTCGAATGCTTGCATCAATCGAGTCAGCCGGCAGGGGAGTTGTTTAAATAGCTCAGTTCTTCCATGAGGGTTCTCCGTCTACCGCAGACACGATATCCTTCCAGACATCTTCATCAAATCAGAATATTGATCTGAATCGACCAGTTTCTCAAACGGGTAACTCTGCAATCCTGACGATCATGGAACACCACCAATCAAACCCAGCACCTGTTGTACGGGGCAATAAATGCGCAACACCCGATCTGTCAGAGTCGTCTTAGCGTCGGTTCGGCATGTAACATGTTACCTCAGAGGCACAGTGCCTGTCGATCTTCATCTTGCCAGCTGCCCTCTTAGTAGATGACTGCGAGGATTCGACCTTATCGGCAACAGACACGGTCATATGATAGATCGATAATCTCGTCTGCTTTGAGGTATTTATGAAGCGCCAGCTTCCGGGTGTTGACTGTCGAGTAAGTCTGACGTCTGAAAGTGATTATGTCAGCATCGCTGATCGCATCGTCCCTATACCAGTTTCCCTTTTAGGAAGTGCCTGGGGTTACATCTGAAGTTGGGGGCGGTTTTGCAGCGACTTTTCATTTAGGGGAAGGAATCGGGTCATATCTGCAATAAGCATTCTTCCTCTGTTATCTTCTAAATGGGCTGCCGATTAAATATGGCAACCCCGAGATGCCTTCAAGAGGTCATTAACCAAGATGGTAACGGAGAGTTGTTTCCCTAATAAGCTCAAGACGCTGATATTGTTGGCTATAAGTAGAGGATGATTGCCAAATGTTGCCATCACACATGTCCAGACTATTCGGTAAGTGACTAACCGCGACGTGATATTGATGTCATCACCTTCCTGACAGATGCATTCTAGACACCCGAGCCTCCCTAGAATCAACTCTCCATAACAGTATAGACACCGAATTCGGGTGATTGTGGCTTGAGGTTTGAGAAACTGAAGCTATTTGGAAGCAAATGTGGGCGTCCCCAGTGCCCCGTAGACTAAACTAAGCATAACTATCTGCGGGCCGCCATAGCTCTGTGGCGGTATGACTTCCCCAGAATCTGGGTTAAAGGCATATAGCAGAGATTGCTGGACTCAGGGAGTCATGTCAGCTTCGATGGCATTCTAAAGCAAGAAGTTTCGAGACAGCGCGCTCAACTTTGTGTGCGACGAGATACTTCGAGAAGCCAAAATCGTCTCCTCAGAGGAAAGGTCTTCTGGAACAACGGTTAGAATCTTGTTTTACATGTGCCAGATTGCTGGCAACCTCTCTGTTTCAAGTATGATTGGATACCGGCTAAAAATCGTCGTCGGGGTCTCTACTCTATTCTCCCACTATCCAGATCTCGGCGCATTTACTTCAGCACTAATATCTAAGGACAAGAGCCACTGCGTCGGTCATTCTTCGCGCAAAATCGATGATGCCTCGGCGTTCTCACGAGGCAAAGATGAGAACAGAGGCAAGAATGCCAGGACGAGCGTTAGTTACTTGGCTCGAGTCTGACATAAGCCAGGCTCAAGTGGCATTGCTCTTGGTATGGGGCGTTGACTCGGCAGTTTGAGGGCTGATATTCGCTCTGTAGTAATGAATCCTTTCCTTCTTTCATAATAATGTCAATCATAACCTATCTAGGACCTACAGTTTCCTCTATAATTTTTCTCACCGAGAATTTCCTAGCATAGACGTATGACCGCAGCTGCCACAAAAAGGGCCTTGCCCTTTCAAGGGTGTCAATAAAACATCCCATGGTTCATTGTTCGCCTATGACACAAAGCAGAGAGCCAGATACCGTGAATTGTAATGGGATTGGTTGGTCTGCAAAATTCTCCTGGCTTAGTCACAGAGCTGACCACTCATGGTTTGACATTTGTGGAAAGCACAAGTTTTTTGTGTTTCTGCCCCTGGCCCCGAGAGATAGAACCATGGTTCGGCCTGCGTACACACAAAGCACCTGGTTAGAGGGTTTCAGGGGATTCAGTGAGAATTTCTCTTTTTGTGAGAAGCCAGGAATAGGGACAGTATTGAAACGAAGACCTGAGGCAGGGAACAACGAAATTGTCCTTCGATGCTTATGCGTATAGGACATTGGTCATGAGCCTGGGTTTGTACATGTCATCGATTGGATTGGACACTAGGAAAGGACCTTTGGTCCTAATAGCTACAATTCTCCTATCGACAGAGACTTGTGGAGGAGAGCTCCACCCACAAGACTTGGACTTGACATCGTTTCCACTTTCGCCAGTTCAAGTGGTCTGGCCCATTCTCAGAACCTGACCTTGAAAATCCAAGAGTCTAGAATTCCAATGACAGGTTCTTTGCTTTTGAAAAGGTTTTACCTCACAATGTCCAGTTTCATGTTCTTTGTCTCTGAATGCTGAAACACAAGCATAGTAACAAATCAATCAACACAAAGGCATACCGAAGATAGTCCAAGGTCCAGAAGCCAGGACAACCAGACTCTGTGCCTTGCAGAGCGAGGGTCCCACACACAGCCACTGACCTGGGAAAGTGGCCAATGGCGTTGAAAATACGTATCATGAAGGTACGACCCATACTTTCTGGCGAATCCTAAAACAATACCACAGATGTCCTGGCACTGTCTTCAATGGAACTGCCAATAGGCTACTGTCGGGCTGTCAACGAACACACGACCACATCGATCTAGACCATGGCATGGTCTTTGTCAGGGATCCAGTACCGTGAACTCGTCCATGCTGACGCATTCCCTGATCCATCATCCTCGATTCTGTGATTCTATCCAAGGTTCAACCTCCCGAACCAAGGAAGACGACATCCACCAGCACCATGGGTGTTCGAGAACACAGATTCGACTTGGAAACAGTGGGGTGGCGGGTCATCAAACTTTTGTTTTCAGAGAGTTATAAAAGGGCGTGAGAAGGACCCTTTTGGACTCTTCCAATTCAACCATCGCTTTCGTTAACCGTGTCTATACACGCTTGCATTCCTTCATTCCTTTGGGTTGATACTTCAGTCACTCTCTTCGAATTCTCGATTCGTCGTTGCTCCAGTCAGTAACGACACTGCCACTCCTTCAGACTTCTGTAACCATCTGAAGCACGCTTGACGCGACGTCCACTCTCTCTTCCAAATTAGCTCCGTCGAGTCTCTGTCTATACAACTTCAAAATGCAGTTCACCAAGTCTCTCCTGCTGCTGGCAGCCCTCACCTCCAGCTCTCTGGCCCGTCTGCAAGGCCATGAGCGCCGTCAGAACACCCCCACGGCCTCCTCCACCGTCGCTCCCTCCTCCACTTCCTCCTCCTCCGGCGGCAGCTCTGGCTGGACCGGAACCCCAGCCAGCGGCTCCTACTCCACCGCCGGCTTCGGCAGCCGCACCTCAAACAGCGGCAGCGGCGTGACCTACGCCGGCAACGTCGGCAACCCCTGGGGCAGCAACATCATCGAGGTCTCCGCCGACTCCGCCTCAAACTACAAGTACGTCGCCCAGATCACCGGCCAGAACAGCGAGCCCTGGTCCATCGTCTTCTGGAACAAGATCGGCCCCGACGGCAAGATGGACGGCTGGTACGGCAACTCCGCCCTGACCCTCACCCTCAACGCCGGCGAGACCAAGTACGTCGCCTTCGACGACGACACCGACGGCGGCTTCGCGGCCGCCCCCGGCAGTATCCCCAAGGACTCGAACGGCGGGTATGCGTCGACCTGGGGCGAGTTCGATTTCGGCAGCGCCGGGAACGGTGGCTGGTCTGGTTTCGACGTCTCTGCCATCCAGGCGCAGAATGCCGGGTTGACTGTGCAGGGCATGAAGATCTGTGATGCGCTGGGTGGGACTTGCTCTAGCATCACTCCCAACGCGGCGTCTGTTAGCAATGCCTATACCTCTGCTGAGGCGGCTGTTGGGGGTATCGGTGGGAATCTCTCCGGTGGTGGTCCGGTTCGCCTGGCTGTTGTCATTGACTACAGTGGTTAAATGTTGGACATCTGGATGGACATTGAACAAGGAAACAAATATAGAAAATCATATAGATAGAGTATGGTTGCTTTGATAGCGACTACACATGAATCACACTCGTTCACAGTACTGGCATTCCAAGCAGTAGAAACAGGAACGAATCTTATGTCTTACTTAATTCAATGATCAATTGCCTAATATCAGCATAATCGTCTGTCCAAGATGGAGCAGTGTATGTCTAATCTTGTAGTCCGACATACCATTAGAATCCCGAAAATCATCGGCCTTCGCATGCCAAGACCGCTGGCCACCGCAATACCTCCGACGGAAAGCAACATCGCTATTGATCCTACATATCAGAGTGCTCATCACAGCTAATGATTGGTCATGTCACTGATATTCTCTCCAGCCATATTTCCGATGTAAAACTCCTGCCGTCATGCCCTGTAGCGCCAGCAAGGTATAAATTCCCCGGACGTCTCTTGTCCCAGGAGCCTTCAAGAAAACTACAACACAACTTTTGAATTCCCAGAACAGATAAAATGGCTCAAGTCTGGCTCATCACTGGCTGCTCCTCAGGCTTCGGCAGCCAGTTCGTCACGCAAGCCCTTTCTCGCGGGGACAAGGTCATCGCTACAGCACGCAACATCGCCAAGCTCGCCCACCTCCGGGAAGCGGGCGCTGCAGTCATGCAGCTAGACGTGACAGCCTCGCAAGAAGAACTGGACCAAAAAGCCTCTGATGCGATTGCTATCTACGGAAAAGTCGATATCCTAGTGAACAACGCAGCATATACGCAGTTCGGGACATTGGAGGACATGAAGTAAGTCTCTGAAGCTATCCACAGGATGAAAAATTAACAAGTCCAGCCATGATGAGTACCTTTCGCAGTTCACCACCAACGTCTTCGGGACCATCAACACAACCAGGGCGTTCCTGCCGCATTTCCGTGAGCGCAGGGAAGGCGTGATTGTTAACATTGGCTCCATGGCAGCGTGGGAGGCGTACCCCGCCGTCGGGGCGTATTGCGCCTCCAAGGCTGCGCTTCGCTGTACGTCGTCTTGATAATCAGAGTGTAGAGTCCATGCTGACAGGAACAGACGCGACCGAGGCTCTCGGTCAAGAGACTGCTTCTCTCGGGATCAAAACGCTCTTGGTTGAACCCGGTCAGTTCCGTACTGAGCTTCTGAGCGCCAATAATAGCATGTTCGTCGAGACCAGATTCCCCGAGTATCGGGCGTTGGCCGATGCTTCGTTCGCGACATTTCGCGATGCGCATGGGAAGCAGAGAGGGGATCCCAAGAAAGGCGTTGCGCGGATCATTGATGTGGTCAAGGGGGAGAACGCGGCAAAGGGGAAAGAGTGGCCAACGGAGCTGGCGCTGGGGCCGGATGCGGTGGCGGTGATTCGGAAGAAATGTCAGGATACGTTGAGGAAGCTGGAAGAGTGGGAGGAGTTCTCTTGTGGGACAGATGTCTAAGTCTCGTGTCCGTCACCCCTTGTATGTGGAGGGATAAACTTGTTGGTGTGAAGATGATGCGTAAATCTTGCCAGCCTCTTGAATACAACAAGTTCAGAACTGCGTCGTCCCTTTCAATCATCCACGGCCTCGAGACACGCATCCATCATCCGGTCAATAGCCTCAGCGCGTTGCAGAACAGTGATATACTCTCTCTCTGCAAGTTTGCTCAAGGCCTCACCAACCCAGTGCTGACAGTTCCAGTCCAGGTCCTGCGGCCCATTCTTGATTAACGTCTTTGCGACAGTGGACTGGATGGGTCCTGAGCCGATCGCGTCTGATATCTCAGCCACAGGCACCACTTTTGCGAGCGATCCCACGGCAGAAGGATCGCTGTTCTTGACTTGAGCATATTCGAACATTCCCTGCGTGCCTAGGATGTGCATGATAAAACTTTGGTTGTCAGGGGTCTTCAGGTACAAAGCGGTGTGGCGGTATTCATGGCAGTCCAAGGGTTCGCCTTTATAGACGAGGACATAGAGTTTGAGCATTTGAGGTGGAGGAAGAGAGTCCCAGTGACTCTTGCTATACCAGTATATCTACTAGATGACAGCTCCAGAGAGTGCAGGAAAATATCAACTTAACACACGTTGATAGTGGGGCAAGTGGCAGACTCTTCGACCAATCACAAAACATTTGGCAATGACGTCACATTTTTCCTCTATATTCTGTCCTAATCAATTATTCATCCCCTAGTATCCCTCATAGGTATAACTACTTAGAGAACTCATTAACATATATTATATGGCAAATTGTGTGGATATACTGAACTTGAGCATTGTTGACCTCCCAGAGACGCTGAAACCAAATGTCATAATCACGTAGTTATATATCTGGAAAATCTTCATCTGGCCTGAACACGGACAGTGCTCTTGGAATGACCGCTTATACACAAAAAAATCATGACTTTATGTGCATAATGGCTAGCTTTTGAGAAGTACTCATCACTCTCTGGTTCTGCCTTATATGACCTCCTAGAACTGACGTACTTGACCCAAGTGGAAGCCTCGCTGCATGGCAGTCACTAGATTGGACATGTCCCAATGCATTCAAGTCCGTAAGCGACAGATAATCTCGGCGGACAGTCAGCAGCCAAGTAGGCACCATCGCAATTGTAGTGCTGTCTAGCCCGAAATGTCGTCCCAGGCATTAGTCCAGTGTGCGAATCAGCCGTTAGTGAAAACATCATAACGTCTCATTTTCCTGACTGTGTGAGATGTCGCCAGATGTAGGCTACCCAGCAGGTTGTCGATCAATGCATCAGATGTGTAATCCGTTGCGACCCCAAGATCGCCAAGATGTCATTTCTGAGACATGGTCGATGGCGACCCTTCGTATCGAGCTTTGTGGATTATGTACTTGACGGTGCATGTCGACTGTCTGTTCTGCATTCATAGGGAGATCTATGTAATATAATTCTCAGGTGATATATATAGGTGGTCGTTAGGGACACACCCCCCTAACTTAGGGGCACACCCCCCTTCTGTAATTAGCTAGAATTAATGTTATGTAACCTGTACTAGTCGCCATAATCCTAAGTTTTTAATTTACTATATAAAAATAAGAGATAGGAAAACTGCAAGATATGTTGCGAGCAAGGCCCGCGATATGCTCGTGCCGCCTAGCAGGCACTCGCGAAGCCGTACAGCTCTGGGTCACGTGACACCTTGCTAGCTGCGGCGCGCAATCGGATATTTCTATCCAGACCGCG